>NC_051184.2:3721348-3837530 GCF_013339695.2 Rhipicephalus sanguineus
ATAAATGTCACCATACCATCAGATTTTGTTCAAATGGGCTTATAGGTCCATTTTTGTTTTCTTGCATAACAGTTCCCATTCCAGGTATTCTTATGTGCGAGTTTGCTTGACCTTGTAACTTCTCAGCTTAAAGAGAGCCAAGAGTACATGACATTTTGATATTTGAAATCAGTACCTACATATCTTAGCACGTTTCATCAAAGTTAATCAAGAGTTTTAAAAGAAAGGTTTAGACTGGAGTGTGCCCCACTAATGCAGACTGGACTGCTAGGTTGTATTGTACTTGAAACCCTTTCACAACACTTAGCAACATTGCCCTAAATCGCTATGTGTAATTTTCAAGGGTGCTACGAATTAGGAAATGTTAGAGGCATCGGACAGTGTCGGCAGATGCGAGATACATTGGAGGTTTCTGAGAGAGGCCTTAGTTCGGCAGTGAATATAAAATATAGGCTGGTGGTGATGGAAATTCCATTTAAAGGGATCACACTGAACTTACCTAACCCGGATATCACAAAAGTTATTGGATGTGGAAAAACAAGTGGGAAATCTTTCTTGCCATTGTGAGTGTGTAACGAATGTATGCTTATTCTTAATGAATTGATTTCCCTGTTGAAATAGCAACATAAATCTCTGTAGCATTTCAAGTTTCCTAGTTGTAATAGAGCATAAAACTGTGGTCACTCTGGGCTGCCTGCCTATGTACCAAGTGCTGCAGCAGATGTTCCTGGATATTCTTATTTCACATAATCTGCAAGAAATTAGTTGCTTCATTCAAGAATACTACGTATTAGTTTATGAAGAGTTCACGTGTAGTGGGATGCTTTTAGTGCGTACTTAGTGTCCTGTATATGACAACAAAGCCAATTACAGCACGCGTAATTTTATGCTGCCAGCACTCTGGGAACTGTCATAACAGATAGCTTTGGTATGTTTTGAATCGGTAGCATATATTGCATTTGCATGACCTTATGCAATGTTCTGTTAACATTAAGCAGTGACTGAAGTGCTAACAATTTTGGTTGGTCTAACAATGGCCAAACGGAAGCTATGCCTCAAAAACTATAGCACAGGAAGCATCGTTTTGAGACGAATTATTTTGAAGCTGAACAGTAACAGTAGGGAACTTACTTAGCATCATCAGATTTCTGGCAGGCCAAACTCATTTTTTGTAGCCCCTGTGCACTTGCACTCTTTTCTTAGCCTGTACAATGAGCAAAGGTCAATTTCACAATTTTGTTAAGAGTTTTAACTGCGGAAACTGCAGCGAATTCATTGCAGAATAAGCAGCGCTATCTACGCAAGGCACGCAAAGACGTACAGAGCCGTACGTGCCCAAGTGTTGCAAATCTGTTTTCTGGGTGCTTCTGATTAGTCTAAAGCTGTGTATGACATGTAAAAACCCTTGTAAGGAAACAAGGGGAATGATGATACTGTAGAAGTGGCATAATTTCACTATTTCTCACAATGAAAGTAGCCATCCAGAGCTGCACTCACTCATCAAACACTGTACACCCAGTTCGAGCCGTTCTCTTCATCAACCCTCTGTGCCGTTTGCTATTTCTCATTGTTTTTTATTTGACTCTTATTATGGTTGGGTGCGCTCTGTGTACCTCGTTACGTGCAACACCTCTCTCTCTCTTTCTCGTTTGTCTTGATTACTGACTTGTTTAAACGATTATGTATACGATAATTTTTTTAGCCTATGTGTGGGGTGCACCTGGCGTGGTGTGGACCGTTGTTTTATTGATTGAAACATTGTTGCCGATGATTTTTGCAAGTGTCGCTGTGTTTTTGTTTGTTTATAGGTTGTCTTTGCTTTTTTTCGTTTTTTCTCCTTTTTTTCTTCCCCACCCCTTTCCCTGCCTCCTCCATCAACACCTACGCCACCCACCAACCTGGACTACCTTCCGGTCCTTTCCCCCGGCCTACCTACCTCCTTCCGCCCGCTGTGGACGTCTACCTCCCTCCCCCGCCCGTACCTCGTTCACACCTCAACCGTCACCACCACCACCACTGCATCTGTCGTTTCGTTGCCTGCATCTTCCCGTACCACCCGTCCCGCTCTTTAACAACAAAAAAAAAAAAACCACCCCGGACCACCACCTTGCTCACCACACCAACCTACCCGCCGCTGCCACCTCCCCCTCCTCTTCGGACCCTCTTCGAAACATGTAGCCATTACGATCGGCGCCTTGGTTACGTTTGCCCCGAAGAAGTGGCACCCATGTTACAGCAGTTTATACGCCCGTGGTGTGTAAACCCCCTTTTTTTTAATTGTTTGTCTACTATGTCGTATCTTTTTGATCTGCCTCTCTGTCGGGTCTGTTGAACGTTTTTTGCCTTTTATTTTCTAATTATTTTTCTTGACTTGCAGTTGGTTGTTATCCTCTTTTTGCAGTTGCCATGCTGTTGTTTATGGTTTTTGCTCTCACTTCGTAGAGGTAGAAAGTCTTTCCCATCTGGTGGTGTATGTGTGTGTGCGTTGCTTCGCTGATTGTGTATGTATTTAATTCTCACCCCCCTACCGGAGCGTTGAGGCGGCACTGTGTGTTGGGGTTTGCATTGGGTTCACAATTATTCGCAGTATTTTATGTGGCAAAAGTAATGTTCAGCAGCCTCGGAATATAACCTGCTTTGTCGATAGGGTAGCAAGGCACTGGAAGTGGTAAAGGATTCCTTAGGACAGGTAGTGATCTCTGAGCCAAACCATGAGACTGAACTAACTTGAAGAATAGGAATGGGGTGGAGTGCATTTGGCAGGCACTCTCAAATCATTAATGGAGGTTTACCAGTATCCCTCAAGAGAAAGTTGAGGCCTTCACCCTGCAGTGGGTGCAGTCAGGCTGATGATGATGATGTGGCGCGGTGGTTCGGTGGCTGCTGCATTCTGTTTGCATGTGCTAGGTCGTGGGTTGGATACCCTAGATGCCAGAGATATGTTGCATTGATACATGCAGGAATGCTTGCGTGTAGCTGCCATTAAGGAGTAATTCAGGTGAGAATGGCTTAAAGCTCTGACTATTTAGGTACTAAATGGCATACTCGACAGAAAATGGGACTTTTCGCCCAAGGTGTCAGCAATGCTTGTGAATGCGGGGGTGTGCAACGCACATGCTTGCATTCAATATGGTCTATCTGTATGTTGACCATGGTCATGCTCTTACTGCAGACATAGCAAAGTATGGCAAGTGTGTGCACCAAATCACCATGTTCTGACCGCTTGGAACAAAAGGCAACAACCCCTTAACTATTGGAGTTGCTACTGTTTGACAGTTCTGAGCAACAAAATTTCTGTACAGCAGCCAAAGAAACAGTGGCCCAAGACTGTGCCACTGTTTAAAAGCATAGTTACAAATGCTGCATGTGTGGGATGCAGACAGTGCATGGTTTGGGCGTTATCGGGAACTACAGTATAAAGAGCATTGCTACATTTGTACTTGAGGAGTCGCCAGCAATTTACAAAAAAAAAAAATGACTACCATCTGGGCCACCAATTCAGCACACTGTCGTAGGCTGAACGCTCTTCAAATAGTTTCACAAATTTTCACCGAACATGTAAGCAACAGTATTTCCGACGCTGTGCCAAGCTTGCGGCCTCCGCGCGGTGCCAGGGATCGCAGTTGCCCGTATGTATTGTGGGAACAGAACTGCTGTATAGTGCAGCTCTAAAACAGCATAAATTACGTCATTTCAAACAGGAAACAAGTTTTGGCGACGGTTGATCTGTCTATGGATTTGATCATAAGGTACATGTTCAAGTCATTAACATTAAGCTAAAGATAAGTGATAGAAAGCTGCAACAAACTCTGACACAGTGCTGTCTGCAACGCTTGCACCATGAATGGGAAGCACCGTATATTCTTGTCCTCGTGAATTACTCATGTGCTGCGTAGTCCCTTCCCCTTTCTTTTAAGACCATTCAGTGTGTGCCTTAACTTCCAAACAATTGTCTTTCCCCCTTTTTTTATTTTTAAGAACCCTCCACATTCGCTTTTTGAAGTCCACGCTGTATCTCTGCTATTTACTTTAATTTCTCTATTTATTTTGCCGATGTTAGCAGCTCTCTGGTTATTAAAACAATTAAGGATCTGAAACTAAATAATCTAATCACCACGTCTCTTTCATTGGTGGACATCAAAATCGTTTATGGTAATTGGTGACAAAAATATAATTTCTTCACTAATTCACCTTAAAGGCCAGCTGTAAAGAAATGCCATGTTGGCTGTTTTCACTAGGAGTGAGCGGTATGTACCACTGGAACAATCTTGGCAAGCACGCAGGGCTGGTATTGGTATAGTTCGCAACAAATTAGTTCATGTTAATGTTTCTACACACTCTGAAGAATCTGGTACCAGAAAATGTTGACACTAACAGCAATGTGTTTTGTAGTAGACTCTGGGGGTTTCCTGAAACTGATGATACACACAAAGTTTCTAGAGAACAGTTAGTCTTTGCAAACTTACCTGCTGCCTTCAATTCCTCAGTCGCGACGTGCCCACTAATGTCATTTAGCTAAAATGCTAGTAAAATCTTGTTGGCCATTCAACGTGTTGATTCTGATGTCTGCCACTTATACGCAACTTGGTCACTAAATATGTATGCTTTGATACTCTGTCTTTAGTTTTCACAAGCGAAAGACGGGATATTATATAAAGCGTGCAGTCTTCGCCAGGGCAGTTTCTAGCTGCTTTAAGGCATGCGGATCTGCTTATCTTTAACACGTGCCCTTCGGAAGCTTTAATGTGCATATAAATTATTTGCCTGTGTAGCTACTCCGGGAACGTTTTTCCGTGACCCAGCTTTGCAGGCCCCAGGTGCTTCTGTGATGTTTGGAAGTTCTGGCATTCAGTTTCATTCAGTAATGCGGTAATTGTTTTATGGAGGTGCCCGACTGCAATGGCAATGGTAGCAGTATTGGTTCTCTTTACTACTCTTACTACTGGACAGGCAAGGATAGTTAGTGCTAAATGGGATGCTTAGTGTGCTGTGCAATCAGCAATACATTTGAAGGGCCCTTGCGCATTATAAGCGCAGACCTACCCGACTTTTTTTTTTTTTTTTTTTTTTTGTCTTAAAAGGACAACCCCTTTTTGTATTGTTTTTTTTTTTTTCACTGTGTCATTGATGTTTATTTCTTTGTGGATCCTGTCTTACATAAGGCAGTTCTGCCTGGAACATAAATGTTTTCAGAAAAGCTAGCAAACAGTCTCGCACAATACGAAGGTTAAAGCACGAGCCTAGAGTCAGATAAAACTTAAGGCAAGATGCCCCGCCCAGATGACTGAAGCACAGCAGCCAATAGTCTCTGCATCTTAAAAATGAGTAATTGATGTTCTTCAACAGTGGGGTCACCGCTGCAGTGTCATAAATGCGTTTTCTGGGACACTAATGGCTTCCTCAAGAATTTTTATGCTGGCCAGCTAGTTCAAATGCAGCTGATCGAAAGTGCAAGACTTTTCGAATAAGGCAGTCACTTACAGAGAGCTGTGAAGGCATTCAAGTAGATAAGCGTTGTGTTACACCAAAGACAGACAGAAAATAAAGCAGTTGAACTGACTTGGTGAGAATAGAGGGTCCTGCAAGTGTTTGCCACAAAGTCCTTTTAAGAAAAAATAGGTTTCATTTTGCTCACCTTGATGGGAGTTTGTGTGGTATTGACCAAGCAAATCCGTTCAATTGGCCGGGCTCATTCACACCTGCATCTAGCACCGGTAGTGCAACTGTTTGCTTCTGGCGCTCAAAAAGCGACTCGAAGCAAACAATGTTCACACCTGCGTGCAACCTATATATGTCGCCGCATTGAATTCATGTCTGCTCGTTTATAGCTTGTATTGCCATTGCCCCGTAACATAAGCGGACGTCCTGTTCCTGCACACATGATTGGCTCAGAGCTGTGCGACTGAGCCAAAGCAGTCGCTTTGAGACCAAAACAGCCATTTGCAACCAGTCGCTTTGCAGCTAGCTTAGGTCGCATAACCTTTGCTAGTCGCTGGTGTGAACGAGCCTTAACGTTTTTTGTGGGCATTGGGAGCATGATCTGTTGAGCATTCATAAAGGTGTTTCCAGGAACCCAGGCAGTTGTGAAGGCCTGCTATAGTTGTCCTGTTTTATTTGGCTACTAGTTTAAAGGGGGCCCTGCAACGCTTCTTAAACATAGCCAGAAAGTGGCACTGATCCCTAGTTACCAAGTGAGCCAAGCATCATTGCACTAAATGCAGCTGAGAGTTTACAATTTTGTATCAGAACAGACAAGTATCTCTTGCTTTTTGCTTCTCATGCCACCCTAACTACACAGTGAGCAAGTGGGTGCTTGCAGGCGATCTCTGGAGCCACATGACAGCATCATTCCCATCTGAACCGGAAGTAGTGGTCACTGTGGTCAATGAAAACGCATGAGGCCGTGACACATAGCAATTTAACTTCCGGACCTGCGCATCATACCCTGCAAGTCCCCTCCTGAATTGTTTTCAACACGCTGCTGGCAACAAAACAAGGGAGAAAATCTCTCCACCTATACTGGAGAGATGTGGAAAGTTGTTGCAGCAGAAGAATCATTTGGCAAGAATACAATGCTGAGGTCATTATGCAATGTAAAAGGTGTTGCGGGGCTTCTTTAAATCAGTAGCTTTCTGTGTAACCTTATTTCGTATCGTAACCTAATATGCCTACCTCAGTTTTGGATTGAATTAGAAAAAGTTTTGTGATTGACCAAGTGTCACTTGGCCTGCCTGTGCTAACCGTTCTCTTCCTTTGTGTGTCACCTGGATGACTCCGTATGAAGGTGTTCATCATTGCGGAACATTAGGGACAACGAAGAGAAGGACTCTGCCTTCCGCGGCATCTGCAGCATGATCAGTGTGAACCCCGGTGGAGTTGTGCACGACTTCATTTTCTTCTGCGACGCCGTTGCATCCTGGGTCAACCCCAAGGCAGACCTGAAGCAGACTTTCCATGAGGTGAGATTTTACGGGGTGTTTGGGAGGCAGAGCGGAGCCTAATAATACTGCCATGCGCGCTCCTTTTTCTATTTTTTATGTAACCTGCCCGTTACATGTGCAACCACTGCCTAGCGCAAACCATGCCCGAATGTCTAGAAACCTACCAGATTATTTTAGAATCTTGTGATAACCTTGCACGCACAACATGAACAATAGAGCTTATTCTGGAACTAACACAGCCACAATGATAACGCTGGAATCTTCGATGCCACGTGTATAAATACCGGCGTGCTTTGCCGCTGATCAGATTTCCGATGGCTGATGACTGTGATGGCTACTATCATTGTACTGCATGTACAGCTTGTACTTTTCACTTTATGGGCACAAGTTCGCCCAATAAAGGGTTTTGTCTTTAACGGCCCGACTGCCGCCTTGTTTGCCGTCACGACCACGGGACAATAATTTCGTCAGAAACTACGAACTTGTATTATCCAATGTGATTAGTATTCGGGTTATAGAAGCACTTTGAACAGAAACCAGCTGGCACAACTCGGTTACAAAGGTGAACGGCAGACAGTTCTAAAAGTGGAGCTTGTGTCTATTCTTTGCTTGTAACAGAGTATAATAGTACAGGCGTAGTAAACATCACATTGATGAGGCAGTGATGCTTTACTATACCTGTGCCTGCTTTACTGCGCAGATACTCCACGGCTTCAAGAACCAGGTTGGTGATGAGAATTGGCAGCGCTTCTCAGAACAGTTTCCACCTGCCCTCAAGGAGAGGCTCGCAACCAATTACGGTGTCTGAGAAAGGTATGACGTCTATCCACATGGCATGGCGGGTCTTGTGTGGGGAGATATGCCGATGCAAGGGCCGCAACCCCGACTAGCCATTTCAAAATTTGGGGATGGTCCAGCTGATAATAAAACTCTGAAAACAGGTTCAAGTTTCAACAAACGTAGACGACAGATTCAAGTTTAAAAAAAGACGTATACAGTCAAACCTCGTTACAACAAACACCACATTAACGAACATTTCAAATTAACGAACTTTTAAGAAATCCCGTGCCGACTGCTTATAGTTTCAATGTAAAAATATTTCACTACTACGAACTCCAGAATAACGATCGTTATTTAATTCCCGTGTAGTCTTAACAACACCTCAGTACTAGGAACTTATATCCCGAAATGCGAGGATTCTTAGATTTCAGTGTAGCAGACGACGCAGCGCGAAGAGCGGACGCCCTCCCGCAAAAACCTGAGATGGCGCGGGCGGAGAACTTTTTTTTTTTTTTTTTCCTCCGTTGCGGAGGCGACAGCGCATCAGGTTTTGTAAAGGCCCAACCGCATGCATTGCACGCGACTTTCGAGCCAAGGCGACTGCGACAAATGGGCTCCGTCGCGACGGGAGCACCCACATGTTCGCGACAAAGTGTCACGGTTGCTCGATTGAAAACTATTGCGTGCACGCAGGCAAATTACGAAAAAGAATTACAGAGTAGATGAATTACAACATGCCAAATTTATTATTGTCTTGTTTGAGATAAGGATGCCATAAAAGCGTTTCGTGACTTTCTTTTTTCGCAATCTTATGTTTAACCGCGACAGTAGTATCTGCTGTGATCCCACGGGTCGCCCGGAAGCGTACGCTGCCTACGCTACATCGCACTTTGCAAACTGCGTTATGTTGGGGTTAGTCCACAATGCGCATCTCGACAACGTTTCCTCTTGCTGTCATAGAACGTTTAAGAAAAGCCGCAGCGCCTCACATCGTTGCTTCGCAGGGAGAAGGGCTACCTCGCGCGATGACGATGTTGACATTGCAGCAAGCTACTACCGAAACATCAAAACGAACCGTCGATCAAAACCAACGACAAAATACGGCTGCTGCCTCGCTCTCCGCGTGAGATGGGGGTGTATAGAAGGTAGTCTATAACTTGCATTCCTTGAAGTACGCGCCGATTGGAAGCATCACGGGCAAATTGCAACCGAAGCGAGGGTCAGAGATGCTGCCATGTTGCCGGATATCGTCATGCTCACTTCCGGCCGACAAGCGATGTTTTCTGGCTTTCCAGAAACCTGCGACGCGACGGCGATGGATGGCCCTCCGCGACAGCAAATCCTGTCGGCCGTCGCTCAAAACTCGCGTGCATGCAGTTGGGCCTTAAAGGATTGCAGCGATGACATGGACGACGATGTCACGGTAGCACCCGAAGACCGCGACGAGTCCGTGTCGGCCACAGATGCGTTGGACTACTTGAGGAAACTCCGCATATTCATAGAAAAAAGCGGAACAGCGACCGAAGCGGCGCATAAAAATGCGGACGGTCTAGAATCGTTCGTGACGCAGAGTTTGTGCTGCACCCGTCTAAAAACGATATTTCAAATAAACGGGCCTTGTCTGACGTTCACGTGTGCGTTGTTGTGACATAGCCTCCTCTATACTTTCTGTGCCCGTCAAATGCTCCCTCGGCGACCGTCGTCTTTCCCTCTCGCCCTCCGTGGTTTTACGCTGCATTCCACCGCGGCGCGGCGCTACCCACGTAGGGGTTATTTTTTGTGGCTTGTGGAGCGCCTGCCAGTGTATCGCATGCTGCCGCGCCTAAGCAATCGCGTGTTGCGACGTTTCCTTGCTGCTGCGATTGCTTGCTGATATACCTGTAAGCGCTTGTAGCCATCGCACGAAGGAAAGGATAGCGTCGTCGACGTATGACAGCCGATCAAAAAGTTTTATCCGACCTCCTTGCGCCCCATGCCGAACATCCCCGATGTTATTACGATGACCCTGATGATCAGCGCCTTGAATGGCTGGAAGTAACTTTTGTTGAGTACATGGAGAATCTCAAGAAGCAAGCAACGCACGCTCGTGGCTTCTTGACCACTGAAACCTACGAGGCACTTCTGCTGACAACGTATTCGACAGTTGCCTGCATCCGCTATTTGCTAAGAACAGAGAATTTTCTATTTGTTCTTACACGAAAATTTAGCAGCGATCGGATTGAGTCGTTGTTTGGAACACTCCGGCGATCACTGGGCTGCAAGACCAGCTGGATGCCCGATCTGCAGTCGGTGGCTTGCAAAAGCTCCTAAAAACGGGTATTGCAGCTGCATCAGAAAACAGTAATGTGCTTCACAGTGAAGAAGCTGGACAAAACAACGGAGTTGTGGTTGCAAGGCAGCAGACGCCAACGATTTCCGCCAAGCTGCCAGAGGAAGCTGTTCACGTGTTGGAGTGCTTGAAGCGGACAAATGTGCCAGCTAGTCTTCCAACGTTGCAGCTGTCAGCAATTGTTTATGTTGGTGGCTACATCGCACGCGTTGTTATGGAGCACATGGATTGTGAAGATTGCTGTGCCGTTATAACGAAAGCTCTTTCCAATCAGCCACTCCAGCAGTTTGTTCGGTATAAAGAGGCGGACTGCTCTATCCTTCGGACAAGCTGCTCTACAGAAGCGTAGCCAGAAATATATATATATTTTTTGGGGGGGGGGGGGGTTCAACTATCCTTTTTGTGTGTTCGTGCGTGCGTTTGTATGTGCGCGTGTACATATGCACATGCAAAATCGAAAAATTTAGGGGGGGGTTCAACCCCCCCCCCCCCGGCTACGCCCCTGCTGCTCTACGTCCTGGAAACCTTGCGGCAGTTTGTAGAAACGGCACTTCAAAAGGAGCCACGGCTTCAAAAGCCCCTGAAAACACTACTTGAAGCAGCCGCTCCAGCCGTGTAAAATTCAGCGCTACTGAATTGCACTACGTCTGATAGCCAGCACCACAAAGATCTAGCCGTGCTCATTTGCACAAGGTTCATCAGGCCACTCCTTGCCAACTATGCTTCTACAACCACGGATAAGAACGACGTTTATAGAACAATTTTCCAGAAGCCGCTATCACGAAAATATGTGAAATTGCAGTGTCCGCAATCTCTCTGGGAATAAATTCAATTCGTGCCCCACATTAGCTCGCACTTTCAAACGCCTCTGAATCATTATTTTGCACGTGCGCTGTCATTTATATGAACGGTGTACTACATTTGCCAGTTTAAATACAGTATGGAAATCGCATAACAGTACGCCGGTTTTGCCGATACTCAAATAAGCTTGAGATGCGGTTGCGAACCAGCTTTAGGTACCGTTCAGGCTAGGTTCGCAGTAAGCATGCTTAGAACACGTACGTCTAGTAGTACTTGAGACTGAAACACTCGATAAATGCAGAAAAACCACAAAATACGCGTACCGCTATGCTCCCACGGCCGCACCCGCCGCACTTCCACCTGCCGTACCCGCCCAACGTGAGTGGCGCCACCAGTGTGTTTAGCGGCGGAGCCGTGCAACTCTGCCGACGGCGCTCTCCTATTGTTGTGCCGACGGCTTGACGGGCACAGAAAGTATAGAGGAGGCTATGGTTGTGAGAAACGAGTTCAAGGACGTACCGTTGCAGAGGTAGGACGTTTGCGTTACTGAAATTCTATTGTTATGGTAAATTTTTGGGCTTTCACTATAACGATCTTTCAGAATAACGAACATTTTTCCGCGGTCCCCTGAAGTTCGTTATACCGAGATTTCACTGTATTGCTGTTGACAACTTCCAGTTAATTTTTGAAATCAATTTTTTGTTCCACCCATCCATCTAATCATGTAAAGCAACAGTGATCTCCAACGCCATGGGTGGCACAGAAGACTTACTTCACAAATTTTGTCAACAAACTGTGCCACTGTAGCACCATTAGTAAACAGGAGCAGTCAATCATGGGGTGTGCATGAATGAATGAAGGAAAAATTAATCTTCCAATAACAAACAGTAACAGCATATTGTTAAAGAAAAAGAGTCAGGCCTTTGCTCTAGTCTATAGACTCCTTTACGGATGGGCTTCACTTCCACCTTACCGTTTTGTTTCTGTAACAACTAATCGAACAGGGGTTGCGTTAGATGCATACACATGAAAACTGTTGGGTATATGCATTGGACGTTTCATGACCCTATCAAAGGGGCCATGACATCCAATTTTCTATCATAATCTGAGTTATGTGAGTTCATCCTTGCGCGTTCACAAACAAGCTGGTAAATTTTTGGCACATTTGGTTGTGCACTTGATTTATAATTGAATATTTTTATAAGCACACAAGCGGCCTGAGAGTCTGGCAACACTGGCGCGCTCAGTGCACTTTTACATAAATGCATAATTTGCATTTATGTAAAACTTTATTGCAGCTGCATTTACGGCGTTGGAGGCTTGAACGTTGTTTTGCCTGCCTATCTATGCCGCCTAAAACGCGCTACTTTAATGCCTAAAAATCCGATCTCTAGTAGTAACAGTTGTTCGTTGGGTTTATTTGAGCGTTCATCCGTTACTTTGCAGGGTGCCTTCCATGGGAAGTATTGAAAGGCGTCGTGTGAAGAAGACACGGGAGTGGAGAAGAAAGTGCACACGCCACGAGTGTTTTTTCTCTACGCAACCAGAGGGTAGCCACAGAAGAAGAAACTGATGTGCCCCCCTCCAAGCCGCTGCCACCGTTCTCGTGCTGGGCCCAAACCGCCTCCGCGTCATAGCGCCAGTCATCGCGAAAAGAACCGGGGAGGGAGGGGGAGTGTCCGCGTTGTTAGTTGGGGGTTCCCTAAAGCTAAAGAGTGAGAGTAAAAACAAAACAAAACCGCGCGTTCGCGTTTTCACCTCGCGGGATGGACATGTAAAAAATCGCGTTCGCGTACTCGTGTGATGGACATGGTAATCTCGCGTGCCTCCGAGGGGGGTTTAAAAATGGTCTCGTCCGCCAAAACTCTTTCGTGAGAGTTTGTTCGCGTCCGGTTCGGGATATCTTCGCGTCGCCGTATCTCCGCTAGGTCATATGGACGGGTTAACGAAAAGGTGAAAACGCGCCTTGTGTGTGCAGCGAACCTGCGTGACAAAAGGAAATCTGGATGTTGTGTGGACGGCAACGGCACATTCGTCAGCCTCGGGAGAAATCAAAGGTGCTCTACTCCGGCTGCTCGGGACGAGCAAAAGGACGGAAGCGGCTCCACCCTGCGTGGACGGGAGAAACTGGACTCTTCCGTCGTCAGAAAAACGGTCCGTCGCCGCTAAACCGTGTGATGCGCCCTCCGTGGGACTTGTGCCGAACTTGCGTGCCGCAGCGTCAACAGTGGATTATCCGCAGAGAAAAGCGCATGCCAAATCCTTCTAGAGCCAATGAAAAGAAGCGAAACTTTTCTTTTTTTTTCGCGGCCCTCAGGTGCCGTTTACAAGCATTCTCTCTAGGTCGTTTTTCCAATGTAAGTTTGCAGTGACTGCCGCAGTCACGTGTTGTTGCGCAATTTTTTTTTTTCGTTCCGGGATAAGTCAGTAAGTTACCTCGCGGATGCAATCGATAGTCTACGCGTTGTTAGATCACCGCTATAAATGCGCGATAAGGGTTATATGTGCTTTTTCTCCCCTTTAGTGAGACGTATATTCTTCTCCTCGTGTCCGCTGCATCGTGGCTCGTTTATTTTATTGTTATGCCACATAAAAAAAAAACGTTCTTTCAATCCTCTGTCGCGACGTTGGGGTTTCTGCCAACTAGTGTGCTAACTTTTTTCGCTGTGTAGTTGTAACAAAGCTGTTTTTGAATTGAGCGACAGTCTTGTTTTACTGTGCATTGCTAGGATGTCCTTTTCATTTTTGCCAAAGGCAGCTTTTTCCTCTGTTTTTCTTTGTTGTACTTAAGGAGACTATTTTTACTGTTTTTGTACAGTGTTAAAAAAAAAGAATGACTGTCAGCTTGTTTTTTAGTGTCATAAAAAATTAACGAAGTTCCTCTGATTATTTTCTCCCTTTTTCTTAATGTACTCGTGAACAGGAACGCGACAAGTTTTCAACGCGTGTGTCGGGGGTCCTCAGGTTACACTGTTTTTCGCTGGTTAGTCAGTATAGCAACTTAGGAGAGTGAAACAAATTGGTCATTTTGTTTTAACTTTATTGTTAGGTTAATATTTTTTTTTTACTTATACAATTTTTCTCAAAGGATCTGTGATGTTACAAATACTAGAGTGCAAGATGAATCGTTGTTGTACAGGAAGTAATTCTTCACGTATCGCTTTTTCCATCATTTATTTTTCACGGACGACACACATAACATGGGTGGGATGGGTGGGAACCGCGTGAATGTGTAGTAGCGAGTGCGCGTGTGACTGCGTGTTATTTTTTTTTTTTTTCTCCTTCGCGTTTTTAACTTTATTTTTTTCATCGCCGTCGTCGACACGTCACACAAACACACAACTTCTTGTCATTCCTCGTGACGACAAGCTCGTTTAAAAAGTCGGTTTTTTGGGGCGCGTTTAGAAAGTAAAAAAACTTCGTAAGGAACCGGACAAACGGAAATATCGCGTTTATCGAAACGGGATTGGTTTTTTGCTCGCGGCTCAGTGGAAGGCACGAATCGCGTTGGCCAGCGCCCTTGGTCCCCGGTTTGTTTTTCTCGTATTTGTCCGTCATGTGATGCCCTTCCTGAAAGTCCCAAGATTCCTTCGCTGCTTTTTTTTTTTTTTTTTTTTTTTCTTGCGGCCGGAATCTGAAGTTTTGCGACTCCGTATGCACTGCGTCTTTGACCGCGGGCGATTTGTTTTGCTGTTTTCCTTGTTCCTAAATTCTGGCAGAGTAGCTAGCCGACGCTGTCGGTAGCAAGCACCCCCGAACTTTGTGTAATGCTGGGCTGGTCCCTGCTTCTTGTTTTTTTTTTCTTCCTATTGTGTTGAATCGCCTACTTCGTTCTGTTTCCATTTCCTATCCCCAAGTGGCTTGTCTCTTAGATAGGCCCTTGATGTGGCTGCCATGTTGTATGTTCATCAAGCTATCTGCTGGCATTCCTCCGCACCTCTTGCACATTTTTTTGCTGGTTTAATGTCGGCATCTGTGGTCGCGTGTGGTGAAAAGTGGTTTAATTTCTCTGTTTCCCGTTGGTGTCACACCTTCCCCCTCTCTCTCGCCTTCTCCAGAATGCGGGAGTTTTTAAGCCTTCCTGGAAGGCAGTCTTGTTTCCGTTAGATGTGTTTGCACACGCGTACCTGCCTTTTTGGATAATATTTGGGTCACCAGTCTCGGAAATATGCTTGTCATAGTGGTTCATACTTTTGATGGTAGCAGTTTTTTTTTTTTTTTTTCCAGTTGTTGGTGTGCCGTGATGCTTATCCGTTTTCGTTATCTTTTCCCTCACCTTTGCCATTGGTGTGTAGAGATATGTGATGGTGATTTATTGCATGTGGCATAACACTTGCCAGTTGTTCCATATTTCTTGCTCTGTGCCATGACAAGGTTTTTTTTCTCTCTCTCTCAACAATGTTGAACCTATTGCAGATTTATTTTTGCATGTTTCTCGTGTGTGGAGGAAAGTTGGAAAAGATTGTGTATTATTAATAGTCATTCTGTGTGCAAAGAGGCACTAATTATTCCTCACCACTGTTATTCAGCGACAGAAAGTGATAGGAAGATGGGAAAAAATATGGAACTGCCTTCTGTTATTCAGTGTTGTTAAAAACCAAAAAAGAAATAGCGATATTGACTTCCTGCTTTTTTCTCTGTGTAATGTGCATGAGTTTGTGTGTACCTTGGTTTTTATTCACTTCAGAACATTCACCTGAAAAAAAAAATGCATGCAGTTGTTTCAAACACGTTCTTGAGTCTGTCTGCATTATTGTAGTGTAGCTGGACCACCACACGTTTAAGCAAAGTACTTTAAAAATTCTTAAAAGTGCAATAGAGATTCAACACTTTACCACGGCTGCATTGCTGATCATAAGAAATTTAATAACAGTAGAATGTAGGCTTGTGCGAATAGTTCATTTTATGTTTGAAGCGAAAGGGATTTGGTTGAATAATTTCAAATCGAATTCAAATAGTATATATCACATATTATAGACTAATGAGCATATTTGTCATTACCCAACTAACCAGCACAATATTTCTTTTAATTTTAAACAAGGCATGTACAAATGTCCTTCTCTTTGGTTCAAAGGGAAGTGGAAGCAACTTTTAATAGTGGTAGGATTTGACTTTAGGTAGAATGCAAGTGATAACCTGTAAAATAAGTTACGTTTTAAAATCTACTTTACTTGGAGCATATACGCCAGTAAAACGCACTTTTAAACTTAAAAAATGATGAATCGATGAGAGGGTCATTTGTTCATGTACATTTGAAGTGGGGCTTCGCGGCACTGTGGATTTCCCCTGGAAAGGTGCATTCACGGTACAGCACCCCTGAGCTGCAGTGAAACCACTTTTACAGCGGGTTATGTACAGTTTATGTATGTCTATTCGTTCATTTCGAATACTTCGAAATTTGGAATAATTTAAATTCGTTTCGAAGTGTATTCGAATATTCGAAGTGCTCGAATATTCGCACAAGCCTAGTAGAATGAAATCTTGATATTGGCTTAATGGGAGCGTGTCATCTGGAAATCGTATCATTCTGAGCAAACCCCAAAAACCCATTTGGATGCAGTGGCGTTTTCTTCATGCAGCTGTGGACGTTTTAATACGATAGTGTTAAAGAGCTCATATCGCAGAAATTTTGTTGTTAGCAGCAGCGCTGGCATTGGCATCGTTGGTTGTGAACGAAAAATCGGCATTGTTCGTGAACGAATAATTGCAGTGGATGCAAGTAATAAATATTATGGGCCCAAGCAGAAGTGAAACCATACTTTCTGCATGGCAAGCAGGTGTTCTACCACGGAGCCACGGCAGTGCTTGAAACCACTTTAGAACAAAAACCCTATACCGGTGTCATGTAGCACGAGGAGTCTTCGAACACTGGTAAATTGCGTGGCAGAAGTGTAAAATTGCACCCAGCATCACACCATGACATTTGCACATTGAGTCAGTGGTTTAAAGGCCCACCTATTGCAAAGTGCTTAAGCATAATTATCATTATCAGCAACAGCATCAACAAGTTCTGCAGCTGCATAGGTGCGCATAATGCCTTAGGGACTCGTAGTGGGTACTTCACTAATTCACAAAATGAATTATGACATAGTGGGCACTCTGCAGCGGGCATTCTAGGATAGCTTTAAGATGGCCAGAAGTTCCTTTTCTCACAGGACAGTTGTGCACTGAGAAACGAAGTCTGTCTAGCAAATGAGAAGGGGAAGTGAACGGGACCCGATGACACCCATCGCATTCTGTTCTTGAAGGCAAAGCTGAAGCGTCCTCCAAGTTCTTTTAAAGCTGTATTCACACGACAGATGTGATCGCGGATGAATCAGTCACGTGACTTGATTCGGATCTCTCTGCAGCCAGAATTCACATGACTGAAGAATTCACGCTACAAGTGAGGATTTCGGAATGGCTCCCCGAGGATCCCAACTGTGATTTGGGCCTCTGTCGTTTCATGAGTCACTCCGCGCGGACCGAAACGGGAACTGGTGACGTAGTACACAATCCACAGGCTTGAATCGTGATGTTGTCCGTTGTGTGAGTACAGCTTTAACAGATTGTTCTTGGGAAGTTTGCGTGTTATTTAAGCTAATAAACTGGTGTTTAAAGGCAGGAGTTTTAGGAGTACCAGTAAAAGCCCTGTCAAGCTGTCGTATTATCCTTCTTCAATTGAAAAACTCAACTGCATCAAATGTGTGAAGATACATTGTATGCAGAATTGTATCACCAAGATGCGACCTCAGCTAATTATCCATAGTCTCCCCAGAGTGAAAATTGTCAGGGTAGGCTCCACGTCCAAAGACTGAAATATTTGTGGCAATCTTTCGCACTCGTTTATAGTGCTCAGTGCAAGTTTGTTCCATAGAATTAGTGACTGGATGGATAGGTGGGCTAGTTGTTACTGCATGTTTTTTTTTTTTTCTATTTTCCTAGGAAAGTTAAGAGCATAAATGAAAGGAACTTGCACCATACAATTGCCTGTGGTGTATGTGTTCCTTTGTTTGTCCAATGTCCTTTCGTTTGTGCACTTATATTTTATCTTAAAAACATCGCCGCATTGTGCACGGGCATTTCTATAAGTAAATGAGTTATTGAGTGCCAGTACGCTTCAAAAGTTTTTGCACATTTATTACAGCTGAACCATTCCAACCTGACAAATTCTGCCATTCCTACATGCACAAGCTTCACAAAAGCACTCTCTGTCTGGATTGAATTTTTTTAACCACATTTGGCTCTGTTATACAGCTCACGCAAACACACAGGGGCGTAGCCAAGGGGGGGGGTTGGGGGGGTTCAAACCACCCCCCGAAATTTTCAGTTTTGCTTGCATATAATACATGCACACATACAAATGCACACACGAACATACATAAAGTATGGTTGAACCCCCCCCCCCGAAAAAAATTTCTGGCTACGCCCCTGCAAACACATTACCAGCAGCCAACAAAATAGCTGTTTAAAACATTCTTATTAGTTGTGATGTGAAACCTTGGATGTCTTGAGAATGATTAGTATGGGTGTCAAATCATTCTTATTTCATTTCCTCTAGTTTATCTTATTGAATTTCAGTGTAGTCAACTAATTTCACATGTGGTTCTAATGGGAGTTCTATTGAATCAGCAAAAACAGTGTTTCAGAATTAGTGTTACTTCCACTGCACTTTTAAGAATTTTACTGGTAGGAAGTCTTCCACTTTCATGGATTAATGGTAAGTCATAATCTCAACTGTCAGAATCATTCATAAAAATTACTTGGATGTGTTTATTTCATTGAGAGAATACACTGTTGTGGGCATGTGTCGTGAGTCACTATGGCACATGCCCACTACAGAACAGTCTTTCACCCATCGGTTGACTCTTTGAAGTGGAGGATGGTGAACAAGGCGATCCTAGTAGGGTGTGCTATGCATATGGGTGACCAAAAGTTAATTTAAGACTGGAATGTAACAATAAGGTTTCCTGACGCCTTCCTGGCATAATATATGCTTCAATTGTGTGCGGAATTCCGCGAGGTGGAGGGGAAATGCGTCCGCCCATTTGCAGAGCCTGCGGATGCCAGTTGCAACGGCCGCCGCCCCGCGTAGGCGTTGGTACCGGGTTCGATCCCCAGACCGGGACGAATTTTTCAACTAGGTACCTTTGCTGTCGGGGAGTGGATTTCCTTGGTTTACGAACGGATGGAGACTAACTTTGCCCCTTTTTAAAGCACATGCGTGTATGCGAAAGTTTTCTAGAAGAGGATAGAATGTTTTTTTTGGCGCCACGGCGCGGCAAGACTTCGAGTTGTCATTAAAACGAAACAACAACAACAAAAAACTGACTCCAGTTCAGAGTTTATATCAACGCTGACTGCATTGACCTCGGAAACTTCAGAGGAACTTGGCGCAGTTCACCTCAGATGAGCCTACAAGCCCAGCTAGGCGTTTTCGTGTTCAGAGGTACAACTTACTGAAAAGTGTGCGACCGGAATGCCAGCGGCAGGCAGCAGCTATGGTAAGAGACCGAAAGAAGCCCGTGCGCCAAGGAATCGTGAATGTTGTGTTGGTACTTCGATGAGAGATTTAGTGTGGCGTACATGGGAACTATGTGAATACCAGGTTAAATAGTGCACGCACGGCCGCTGGTAGAGGACGCCTGACTATTCACCCGCCGTGGTAGAAATAAGCCCGAAAGTGGCATGTTGTCAAGCTCCGCGTTAAAACTATGTTTACTCGTATTAGTAAATCACTGGCATAGCCAGTGAAGACCGGGGGGGGGGGGGGGGGTATTCAAATAACGCGTAGATTTCTAGTTTGTATTGGTTTCGATCCCTCCTCCGAAAAAAATCTCAAGGCGCGCCTTGAGATTTTTTTTATTTTGATGGCGCCTACTAGAGTTCTACGTAGTTCCTAATCGTTAAAAATGATGTACATTGACCTCTCAAGTGTTCATAGACTTAACATACCAAGTTGCAGGACGTTTCGTCGAGCAAGTGTCGCCATAATACGAAAATTACTCTTTGAAATCCGTGACGTCACGCGTGGCGATTTCGGCGCGAAATTTAAAAACATTACTTTGAGCTTTTTCTTCTCTATTAATAAACCTGTGATGGTGAAACACTACATTTTTCAGAGTACGGTCTTTTGCAGTCAGACTTTCAATGAAATTTTGTGTAGTCAAAATTCGGGGCAAAGCCAGGATGCAATTTTGTCGGTAAATAATATACACATAGAAGTCATACAAGTCTTTCAGCTGCCTTCTAGTGTTTGTTTTAATTGTCCACAGGGACAATTTAATATGTTGCGGCAGAAGAATGAAAGAACTGGTGGTATGGCAATTTAGCACTGGCTCAATCGCAAGGACAGACAACTATTGGGCAACATAATTTACATGAAGGGTGCATTGGGCAATCAGAAAGAGGACAAGGGTTCCGAGGTGGGCTAGTTGGTGCATGAACTGTGTGGTAAAAGAGCGGAGACAACGCGACGAAGAACATACAGGACACAGTGCTGTGTCCTGTATGCTCTTCATCCCACTGTCTGCACTCTCTTGCCAGAAAGAGGACCTATATACACACTGCTGCATTGCAGGAGCAGTCACTCATTGTTTCAGGGAATTCGATTTGCAAGATCTTTAAAGCTATCCCCTTTGTACAAGATGCCCTTTTTTTGTGTGTGTGTGTGTGTGTGTATTGTTCAGGATTTCAAGAACAGAAATTTGAAGATGAGCTAAGCTAGTGGCTTATCTCCAAGTGGTTGGTCTTCAGGTATGTGCTACAAATACACATACAAGCGTAATGCTAGGAGCTGTTACTAGAACATGAAGGGAATGTTAAAAAAAATTACATTAATGTAATTTAACCAATAATGCAAACAGTGATCATAGCCAATGCAAAATTGCAGACTAAAAGTCTATGATATAGATAATAGATGTTGTGTGGCAGTTCAGAAAAGGTAAAAAGATGACATTGTAAAGGAAAGTGTGAAAAATGTTTCTTTTAATACTTTATATGAAGCAGGATTGAACAGTACAGTGTCACACATGGACATGGGGTGGAACAAAAGTGGGCTTTGGCTTGAAGCTGTGGAAGAGGGACTCAGTGATCGCTCTTTGCAAAGTAGGCCTTGCTACCCTTGGGGTCTGGCTTCATGGTGTCTCCGCCAGGCTTCCAGTTGGCTGGGCAAACTGGATGCACATCGAAAGCACGAATTAGCGAAACCAAGATGGACAAATAAGAAAAAAAAAATGCGCTTCGTAAGGATCACAGAATGACGTACATTAACCGCAATCATCCACTCCCGTGGATGGATAAGAACGAAAAAAAAAAATGAGCGCTCACAGCTGTGAAAACGGATCTAAGAATGCTCACTCTAAAGCCTCAGTCAATGTTTTAACATTGCTGAAGACGTATACTGGTGGGCCAGTTTGTTCACAATAGCTTATGACAGTGCGCATCACAAACAATGACGAAACTGACACAAAGATGGACATAAGCAATGAAATTGTGTCATTTTTTCACTTGGATGCAAACTGCTATAAGCTGTTGGAAGACAAATACTTGTACAAATTCGTTACAGTAGAGCTTGCACCAGCAAGTGAAGGAGTCGCAGAGGTAGGCAGCTTATCACGCAAGAACGACAGGATGAGCAAAGTGAATTCATGCGCAGCAATTGTGACGAGATAACTGTTGGGAAGTTAAGGATAGAACCAAAGTAATGTTATGTGCAATCACTTAGGATGCCTAATGCAGAATGACATTGCACTGCATGTGCTACAAGCATGAACGACCAACTTGGTTCTTTACAAATACAGTAGACTCGTCAAACGGAACCTGAAGGGGCCAGGAAATTCTTCCATTTGACAGGAGTTCCGTTTACTGAGCGATGAAGAGGAGTGCAGAATTCTAGTAAGGAACCAGTCGTGCTAGAGGCAGTTCTTCCATGCAAGCAGCAATTCTGTTGAAGACATTTCCGGTGACCGAGAGTCTACTTGTGCCAGCAATTTTAAAAATGCACAGGGCCAAGTTTCATAGGACACCAGGTTGACGTAAAAGCACTAACAGCCAGGCATCTACAGGTGGGAGTGGGTTGGCATACCTTCTCCGTACTTGTCTGTGTACTGGAAGGCCTGGACAAGTCTGAGGGTCTCATCGACAGAGCGGCCGACGGGGAGGTCGTTCATGGTGATCTGGCGCAGAAGGCCCTTGTCATCGATGATGAAGAGGCCACGGAAAGGAACACCGTCGTCCTCCTTCAGGACCCCGTAGGCTCTCGCGATCTTGCTGGTCTTGTCGGCCAGAAGTGGGATCTTCATCTCGCCAAGGCCACCTTCCTTGCGGGGTGTGTTTATCCATGCAAGATGGCAGAAGTGGCTGTCGGTGGAGCAGGCAACCACCTCGCAGTTGATCTTGCGGAACTCTTCAGCACGGTCGCTGAATGCGATGATCTCCGTGGGGCAGACAAAGGTGCTGAAGGAAAAGAAGAAAGGACTTGTGAAGTGTCATGCAAGAATGACAGGCAATGCTACGAGATAAAGATCAGAGTGAGACGTTTATAGTAACCACAAGGAAATTTTGTAGCCGCAAAATCCTAGCGAGGGAGTTGCAGGCAGAGGACGATGTGCTGTAATATGGAACAAAAGTAGAATGACTTATAAAGGAATCTTGTCTACGGTTCTTGGAAGTGACCTATGACGGGCGCGAACCTGAAGACCATTTCATCTTTACGTTCATGACTAAGGTATCCAGTTGTGGGTATGTTGATTGTTCATTAGAACACTGAAGAGCATTTCCTGTTGATTGTGTCCATCTGTCGTGTGCTTCACTTCGAAGCCTTTCTTGAACTACGCTTTTGTCCCGAAGGCGTGCAGAGATATGACAATGATGGACAGCGCGTAAGAAAATAAAGATCTGAATCGCTCAACAGAAGTAAGGAACACGGCTACTTACAAGTCAAGCGGGTAGAAGAAGAGGACCAGGTACTTGTCCTTGTAGTCCGACAGCTTGATTTCCTTGAATTGGCCATCGACTACGGCGGTACCGCAGAAGTCTGGGGCGGGCTTGGTCAACTGAGGAAGTGTCATGTCTCTGAGAAAAAAAAACAGAAAAGTACGAAAAGTGTAGCAGGTCGGCGCTCAGAGCGACGCGCAGGCACTGCGCAGGATGCAGGTGTGCAATGTATGATTGACATCCAAATGGACACGGAGCGCGGCAGGCGTACAACCGCAGCTGCCGTACGCAGAAAAACAGGATGATGCGAATAAAGATACAAGAAAAAGAGGGGAGGGGAAGAGTTGCGGCACATACAGGGAGCGATGAGATGAAAGCGATACGGCGACAGTTAACACGATGCCACGATGTACGCAGAATTGCCACTAAAAAAAAAAAGAATACAGAAGAACAGCCGCCGGACATGTGTTGAAAAGGAAATTGCCGAGAGAATAGTAAAGCGCGGACGAGTACGCGTCACCGGGCAAGCCACAGCGACAAGGTAGGCAAATGCTTACGACCTTGAACAATGCGATGTGGCGGTGCCAACCCGCGAATGCCGGCACATTTCATTGATCGCCGACACGAACGAATGGAAGACAAGGACGCGTTATAGCGTTACAGTTTCGGCACAACAAACTCGTGGCAGCAGGAGCAACAGGAACCCCCATCTTTTTAGCAAAATGAAGCACCGCGGAAAGGCACCCGGCAACATGCCGGCGAATACAATGGGTGGGGGGAAGAAAGCGGTGCGGAAATGGTGCGGGAATTCGCTCCGGAATATTTGTCCACCGGTTAAAACACTAAACGCACAGCAGTGCTGGTCACAGATTGCGAACAGGCCTTTTACTTGGTTGCCGAGAACGAGAAGCATAGGAGAATACAATGGCACAATGAGCCCAGGCCTGCTTGCCGGCGACAAAGCACCACGCCGGTCGGATGAATGGGAATCGGGCATAGATCGGCGCTGGAAGAACACGCGCCCGGCCGCTACACGAAGAACGGCGAAAATACGAGACAATTGGATTACTCACGTAATTTGGGTAGGTGGAACGTGTAGAGAAGTAAAGGGTAATCCACGGAGACACCGCCAAAAAGAACCGCTACACGGTCGGAAAGGAGAGTGCTATCTGCGACGAGCGGGAGCGCGTCCTTCCGTTTTTGTACTTTTTGCGTGTCGCACCGAGCGGGAGGGAGGAAACGGCGCGCATCACGTGACAGGCGCGGAGAACCCGCGCGCGCGTGCGTAGGGGGCGGTTTTCTTGTTTTATGCATTTTTTTCCCCATGAGCGCCGGGTTCACTTTCGAGAACGTTCTTTTCGGAAGCACACGCGACATTCGGCATGGCGTTAAGTGTTGATAAACAATTGTGATAGCGAATGATATGGGGCGACACGATTCAGGTTGACGTTATTAACTATCATTTTTCAGTCGCGTTTTTTCTGACGGTTTCTAGCACTCGCACACTTGCTAGGAGGGCGCATGCGACGCGCGCTTTTTTTGAAGGTGTGCCCGGTTGCTTTTGGGCTGCGACACCAACATTGTTGCTACCGTAAGTTACGCTACTTGCATCCGCTGACCAACTGAATTTTAGCGCCGAAGAAGCTGTCTACGAAAGTGTTAAAAAGACGCCAATGAAGCCTGTTCCGAGCATAGAGATTGGTCTTTCGCCGGTATTCAACGATGATAGGTTGTAGTGTTATGAACGGGTCTGCTGGCGTCAGTGTTCTTGTAGGCCTAACAGGAAGGAAAGAATCAAGGAAATCAATTTATTCTGAGGTAAACAAACTGATTTTCACTCGATTTCAGGTGACCAGCAGTGCAGTATGCCCAAGCTCATCGGCGCTGCTGAACAACGCGGAACAGGTGACAGCTGACAAGGTGAAATGTTTTACGCTGTTGCCAAAAGAAAGAGCCGTTTGGCGTGCCGCCGTAAGACTTTCTAGAACAGTGAGTGGCCGGGTCAAAGGCAACGTCCTCCGCCTTTCGAAGAAGCGAAGACCATCGGAATCTCTCACGATGTAGCTGCCGAGGTGCGGCAGACGAGAGGGATTTCCCTCGTGACGTCACACTTACACCGTGATGATGTAATCACGGATCGCGGCACCCCTCTTCCTCGCCAGGCGCCCGTCTGTATTATTTGCATTCTTGGCAGTCGGCGGCTGAAGGAGCACGCCTAAAACCGGCTAAAAGAAGCACCCGGTCTATTCCGAGAAAATTATCCAGTCTGCGTTACGAGTAAGGCCAAAAGTAGTCGCCTGTGCAGCTGTGACTTCGCGAGCCGTCGGCGCCCTGCCCTTCTGTGGACGAGCTCTCGTGCGTTCGTCGCCTGATAGGGCTTATCTGCTTCAATTCGCGCAACTGTTTATGGTTTGTTCTTCTAAATTGCCTGTGCGTTGTATTCCTGATGAGCGTCGCATGACGGGTCACCGCCCCACCCGTCAAGCAGGCATTCTGTGCTTAGCTGAGGTGACAGAGAATAACGTAGTTTGATATGACAGAAACAGCATATTTTCACCGACTGATTCAAATGTTTTTGCCGCCGCTTTTACAGACGACATGTGTTTAACTTATTGTGATGGCTTTTTGGACACGTCCGATTGCAATTTTGCGTGTGTATAATATATACACGCTCACAAACGCACGGACGAACATACAGGTAATTGACCCCCCCCCCCCCCCCCCCCGGCCAAAAAAAAATCTAGCTACAACCCTGATTGGGTCTTGACGTCATTGTGGCCGCCATCAGAGGGTACTACAGTACGTCGAGAACCCCATTATGCAAGAAACGTGACAAGCACTACACGCGCGTCTAGCACCGCGACAAGTGAAATAATCTGCTGAATGCGGTCACAGTGAAGGAACATGCCTGAAACCGGCTAAAAGAAGCACCCGGTCTATTCCGAGAAAATTATGCAGTCTGCGTTACGAGTAAGCAATATGTGTGCATATTCACCATGATACGGTGCACTGACGTCACCGTGGATGTCATGTTTGGTTACCGGCACGTTAAGAAGTTGCGTAAAGGTGTAACGAATCACGCGATCCCTCCTTTCAGTGCGTGGACGGTGACATGTGTATATATAGACACACACATACAAACACACGCACGAACATATGCATAAACGATGGTTGAGCAGCCCCCCCCCCCCCCCCTCAAGAAAAAAAATTCTGGCTACGCCACCGCTTACAAAGCCGTCAAAATGACGCTTCAAGGCAGTTGCCCCGTCAGAAAATGTCGTTAACGCCCACGACGGCCGAACAACCGGGGAGAAAGAGACCACCGGCTCGGGGCTATATACGGACAGTCGGCATTCCGCATGTTATGCAATACACGGACTGCAAGCAACGCGCTGTACGTTTCCTTATGTCAGTCCTGTATGCGGCACGATTAGCCGCGCGCGGCAACAAAGGTGTACACGTACCCGCATTTTCAGGAATATATCCAATGCTTTTGGTGCGCAGGCATGAAATTGAAATTGAATAACAATGTATCGATAGCGGCGTGTGGTTCGCAAGTAATAAATGTGGTACAGAGCAAGATCGCAATGTCATGAAAATATTTTCTGGGGTTTTGCTTGCCACAATCGCGACATGATATGAGACATGCCGTGGTGGAGGGATCCGGAAATTTTGACCACCTGGTTTTCTTTAACGTGCACTGACGTCGCACAGTATACGGGCCTCTATTATTTCGCCTCAATCGAAGTGCGACCGCCGTGGCCGCGATCGAACCCGCGACCTGCGGGTCAGCAGCGAGGCCATGAAAGGTTGTGGAGAAGGAAACATATAATAACGTGAATTTTCGCGTCCCCCCCCCCCCCCCCCCAAAAAAAAAAAAAACTTTATTAAGGCCACAATGTTAGTCTAACTTGAGTTTTTGCTTGCTGTCGGCCCGGAGAGTGGTGGCCAGTTGCCGGCCACGACCGTCTTAGAAAAGTGCTCGCGGAAGCAACGTGCCGATGAACAGTGCATGGTGAACTGGAAACAACTGTTAACGCTATGATCGGTTAATTTTTGCGCCGCGATTGGTGTGACAACCTAGATTAACGCACTCAGCCGTCTTGTGTAGGTGTGCGCAGCCTATCACGCTCGTGCATTTCTGTTACATCACGGCGACCGTTAATGCGGTACGGTTTTTGTGGGCGCAGCTCGAGCCAGGCACACTAATGAAAAGGGTGCGAAGCAGTGGCGTAAATCCAGAAAAATCACTAGGTGGAGAGGCACATCTTGTCATGGCGGCCATCTCGTTTTTGTAAATAACAGCTTTTATATTTATATATATATAAATAAAGCCACGCCTTTAAATTAAATTTAAAAAACGAGTATGGGTTCTCAGCACGCGTAACGGCATTGTTCTGTCGAATATTCTCTGAAACTTGGCAAGCGGCAGTAGCGATTAAGTAGTCTCACACAGCTGAGGGGTATTGAACACAGGTATACACTACGAAATAAAGAGGCATTAAAGAGTTTAATGCTCTATACGTAACTGCCCAGCAATCAAATATATGGTGTTTGAAAGGTAGGGGGGACACTGCAAGGGGATCCCCTCAGCTTGAACACAAGGGGGGGAGGGGTCAGACCCCCCTGACCCCCCCTGACTTTACACACGCATAGGACATACTAAACAAATATTGTTCTACAGTGGTCGTAAGAGATTAGCATTGTTCTATATACCTTCAGGTCTAAGTATAGTGCGAGACAGCAGTGCTGTGATTATCATTGAGGGATTACGATACCTGAATGGTTGTCCCATTCTGTAGGCGTGTAAGGCAAGAGCGACAGAATAAGGGAAAAAAAATAATGTTATTATAATTACTACGCACACCCCACGCTAATGCATTTCAATGCCAGTCTCACGTGTGCAGCTCATGGCTCCGGTAACGGTTAGTAATGTAGATTTATGGTTAAGAGTGAGGACTGATCGATACCTGTCGAGTGACATTCAGAACAACACCTACAAGATAAGACGCGGCCTTTGCGCTCAGAGTCGTGGTGTCACGGCCGATTGCAGAAAGTCACGACAAAATGTTTAACCTTGTAAAAAAATAATCACAGAGGGAGAAAGTGCAATAATTAAAGCTTAAATAGTGCGAATCCTTCTCGTCGTAATTCGTGTTGTCTGCCAGAGAGCTGATGAAGGACGAAGTACTCTCGGTCACCGGGTGTGACGTCACGACTCACAGTGCTCACATTCCTCAATATGAGGCGTTGCCCGGGCGCATGTTATCGCAGCGCATGCGCGTTGGTCCGTCGCATTACAGTGCGGCTGCGTTGCTCGAGCGTTGTCGGTGACCGTTGCATTAGCTCCGTTTTACAAACGATATTGACGCCTTGGTAAACGCAAAATGAAGCTCACGTAGCAACGACAAGCAGAAAACGTTTGCGATATGCGCTGTGATGTGGGTACAGTTGGCAATGCGAGTGATTAAAAAGGAAGGCAGCAAAAGAAGTGAATAATTCGGTCCCACTCACTCACTGATGTCACCTAAAACAGCAACAATACCTGTCAGAGGATATATGCTGTATCACAGGTGACCTCGGAAAACTATGTTACTGTAAGTGAACACCGTCAGAAGTTCACCTGGGTAAACATCGCGGCAGAACTTAACTCGCAATGCCGACTACAACCCGGAAAGCACGGAACGTGTGATGTACTGCACGTTGCGCGCGATCCATCTTGGCTAGGTGCCCTCTTGTGTCGCGCAAAGCGCGGGCAACGTAAAGGAGAGGTATCCGCGATCTTTCTCTTTCTTTTTTTTTATTTTTTTCAGTATCCCTCTCGCTTTCTCTCCCCTAGCTTTCTTCGTTTCGATTCCTGCCGGAATAAGGTAAGACTCAACGCATCACGGAAATGCGTGACGAAGCCAGTCAAGCGGGAACGCGTCGCTTGCATGCGTACCGCAAGGCGCGACTCACACGCATCGTCCTTTCTTTCTTTCTTTCTTTCTTTCTTTCTTCCTTCCTTTCTTTCTTTCTTTCTTTCTTCCTTTCTTTCTTTCTTTCTTTCTTTCTTTCTTTCTTTCTTTCTTTCTTTCTTCCCCGCTCGCGTTTTCATTTTCTCCGGGTGCGCACTTTGAGTGCGTGACCTTGGGAGGCCCGCGCGCTCGTGAAAGAAATGTGAAACGAATTTGTTCCCTTGTGTATACCGTCACGTGACGCGAGCTCTTTCGCCGTGACGTTCACATGTGGAGGGACGCTTATACATGACGTCAGCGAGTGAGGACAGGAGGTCAAGACCCGGCGCGGTCACGTGTGTTTACAAAATCAGTGAACAAGAAAAGGAAGAGAAAAGGGGCGGTGTTAGTTACAGCGGAACCTTCTTCGAGGAACACGTCATCACGAAGGCGCAAGCAGCGCTGCTGTCACAACCTGCTCCGTTGGAACAAGCAACTATATAGAAACTTGGTCGAGGGTTCGTTTCCTTGTCAGACACAACCTAGTGAAACCAACAGATAATGAAGCTAAGGGACATTACTTGCATGTTTTCACTATAGTATAGTAATTATGACATAAATGGAAAAGAAATAAAGTGTATGAAAAACCAACTTGCCGCAAGTAGGGACCGAGCCTACAACCTGTCACCGCCCCGTTATAAAGGGGACGCATCCATAGGCGTGCACAAGGTTCCGCTTCAGGGGGGGGGGGGGAAAGGTTCATCGGGGCGCCCCCCTCCTTATTAAGTCAACGAATGGGGCACACTTTGCGCCCCCCTCTTCTTAGGTGACTGGGGGGGGGGGGGGGGCTGCTCCCCCTCTGCGCACGCCCATGGACGCATCATTGCATTCATCCATCCAACTTTCTTGCTCGGACAGCTCGCACAATCACTGCGTTCGTTCTCCGGGACTTCTCCCCCTCTTTGAACATCGGCAAATCATCACGTGACCGCCTCTCTGACCTGCACCGCCCGGACATGGAGCTTCGCGTGGGAGGCTCCTCCATGTCCACGCCACCCTCAGGCCGTCTTCGTCATAAGCGCAGGCGTGTGTTATATAGCGGCAAATACAACGCTGTGGTAGCTTTTGGGTTACAATTTTAGATTTCGAAGGACCGAAAAATATCTACCTTGATTTTCCGAATTCCCCGATTTTTGTCGTATTAGTGAACTACTCTTTCACAATTCCAACATCACCACGCTTGCCGCGAGAGGACGCTTGATAAGCCAGAAAGCACGCAAAAAGAAAATGCGGGTGGTGTTCCCGCACCAAATGCCGTGACATCATAGATTTTGACGGCGTCTACTAGTGCCTACGTAGTTCCTAATCAGTAAAAATGAAGTGCATTGTCATCTGAGAGGACCATATAGGTTGACTATAACAAGCTTCAGAAAGTTTCCTTGAGCCAATTTCGCCAAAATAGAAAAAAAATGCACTTGGTAAAGTCCGTGACGTCACACGCGGATATTTCGGCGCGAAATTTAGGAAATGAAACTTGGACCTTGATTTTTTCCTCTATTAATAAACTTATGATGGTGAAATTAACGACATTAGAGTTCTCATAATAGGTACAATCTAAACCGATTAATTGTTTCACTTTAGTGTCCCTCTAAATCGAGTCTCAACTGTATTGATCACCGTGTCAGCTGGAATTAATACAGGAATGTGGAATCAAGCGTTTGATGAAAGCTCGTCTAGTCGGGAATGCTCATGGTCGAATGTAAAAGGAATACGCCGAGCAAATACAAAAATAACTTTAAAGTGAAAGTTGAATTTCACTTTCATTTTAACGTTCTTTTTGTATTTGGTCGGCTTGTTCCGTTTACCTTTGACTAATAGTGGAATGTTACAGACGTTCCACTCACACCAGGTCCGACGACAGTTCGGTGGTGGCTGACGATTCCGGGTAGTGCATGGCGCGATGCGATGCGTTGACTGGGGGAACCTCCCTGTTAGGCTGTCGCACCTGAGGCATCACGTGACCGTCGGTAGAGGAGTCGGAAGATCGTACTTGCTCTGGATCGTGCTCGGCGCTGCTGCCCGACTCGGCTGCCTTGATCGCCTGCGGCAGATCAGTCAACCTGCAATGCAACAGTGATTCTGGCTTTGGCTGGAGACTTTCAAAGTTGGGCCTTCTAGATGCTACATGTAGTTCCTAATCAGTAAAAATGAAGTACATTATCCTCTGAGGCGCCCACAGTCGTCACATACCAAGTTTCAGGAAATTTCGTTGAGACAATGTCGCCAAAGTACGAATAATTAATGCACTTTGACATCCGTGACGTCACCGTCGGAGTTTACGGCGCGAAATTTAAAAGTGAAACTGTTGACATCGATTTTTCTCATCTATTAATAAACCTATAGTGCTGAATTACCTATGGTGGTGAATTAAGTACACTAGAGTTTCAGAGTGAAATTTATTAGTCTAAATTAATTTATTGTTTTACTTTAGTGTCCTTGAAAGCATTATTTGGTTAGCCAAGATGCGGCAGCTGGCACTATCCATCATTACCACACGCCAGCAGTGTAATAATTAATCCAACCCTAGGCGACATCCAACGCGCGGAGATTTCGGCGTGAAATTTAATAAATGAAATTTTGACCTTGATTTTCTCACGTATTAATACACCTGTGTCGGTGAGATTAACGGCGCTATAGAGTTTTCACAGTATATTTTTTCAGTCTAAACTAACTGTTTCAGTGCCCCTTTAACCCTTTCAGGCTTAGTGATTCCATTTGGAATCATCTATCTTATAGGACAGTCAGCAACTTGTCTGGAAAACAATAAAAAAAAGGATGGGTTGTTCTTCCGCTAGAACTCATATTTATCGTCTGCTCTAATTATCCTGCCCATCTGGTACACACAAGAAAGTGAGTTCATGTGTGAACGAAGAAATTGGAGGAACGGTCGCGCTGTTCCCTGAATAGGAAGCTTCTTAAAGTCTTTAACCTTGAAGAAGTAGGAAATTTATTTTAGTTCCGTGTCGAAATTTTGAATTTTGGCTGTTGGGTACTAGGTTATCGCATCGAAATAACTTTTAAGTAAGGAATTAATAAAAAATGATCGAAATATTACAAAATAATAATTCATAAGTTAATTCGGTCGCTAATTACTCTTGATTGAAAAGTGCGAGCGCAGATTTTTTCATCTTTTTGGATTACCATGATCATGCGCATATACAATTGTAAAAACCAGTTGCTTACACCAAAAAAAAAAATAATTTGGGCCTGAAAGAGTACAGCTCAAGACTCACTGACTGGGAGCGACACTGAGGAACACCCTGGTGGGCTTGCCGAACGCAGCAGTTCTCTTACTGTACGAGGCTCCAGCTCTGCGAGCGTGGCTCATCGCCTCGACTGCGGCCCCCTGACGATTCGAGCCGTCAATGACTTCGCCGAGACAGCGCGCAGAGTCGCGTGATCGGACACCATTGACCGCGACGGTCGTGCCGCACACGTTAAACAGTGGCAAAAGCAATGCCCGACGTCGCCTGCATACATACGTGCCTCCAGACACGGCCGTGCTCCAGACCTCCTTTTGCAAGAGTAGGTCTTATGTGTGCGCAGCAAAACACGCGCATTGGTGTGTTGTTGCTTCATTGCTATATGTACACATATAGCTTGCCCTTTTCTCGTATGCCGCTACCACGAGCTTCCGTAAGCCGCTTGTTATAAGTGTCCGGCGGCGTTCGATAAGAGACCGTTGGTCTCGAAGGTCAAGGTGGCAGTGACATTGGCATCAGTGGGACAAAACGTTAAGGTTGCCAGTAACACGATAGCTGTAGTGTAGTGGAAGTGCTAGCGCACCTATCTTTCTCCCGAAGGTCGCGGGGTCGAATCCCGACCGTGGCGTTCGCATTTCGATGGAGGCGAAATGTCTGAGGCCTGTGTACTTAGATTTAGGTGCACGAGTACACCAGATGGTCAAAATTTCCAGAGCCCTCCACTACGGAGGCCCTCATAACCATATCGTGGTTTTGGGACGTAAAAACTCCAGATCTATCTATCTATCTATCTATCTATCTATCTATCTATCTATCTATCTATCCATCTATCCATCTATCCATCTATCCATCTATCTATCTATCTATCTATCTATCTATCTATCTATCTATCTATCTATCTATCTATCTATCTATCTATCTATCTATCTATCTATCTACAAATACTATTCACGAAAATTATCGTCGCTCTTAGGGGGAAGCCATCTCTGGCGGGGGGCTGCTGGTCAGGGAGAGCGAGCGACCACGATATAGCGTCCGTCCTCTCCTTATCGCATGCTTGCCGCCAGTTTTCCGGCTCGACATCAGCTGTGACGCAACCAAACCCACAATCCATGTGCTTGGCCTGTCGACAGACGGTAAATGCATGGGGTCAAGATTATGAATGCTTGTTCTGAACTCGAATGCGAGCGTAGAAGACCCTGGCCTAAATCTTGATTCAGTGTGGTATCTGTGACTGTCTTGAATTAGGGTGTATAAGACTGATCGCTGGCTCCCTTAATGTCACACGTTTGGGTATTTTTAACGATAAACGTGGTTAATAGGGTAATCGAACTTTCGTACGATTGATGAATCAGGTAGCTCGCATATTATAATACATATATAGCGGTAAATATCATCAAAACATGAGTTTGGTTTTTGATGAATAAAGGACCAAAGCTTCTCTGTTCAAGACGGAAAGTCAAGCTCCTTACCTCAGCACTTTGGTGGCCGTTCTACCTGGTGAGCTACCATTGGTTTAAGACTAAGTTAATGAGCCTAGATACCCGAGTGCAAGTCCCTTATAAAAACTTTCCTTGCACGTATTGTGGTAGACAGATATTACTACGGCATGCGCATACAACTTTTAACGATCAGTGCTCCGTGATGCAATCTACAGGGAGCAGATTGCTCATTTTTATCTTGTTTTTGCGCAAGCTTGTAAGCGGCCTCTACCGCGTACCAGGAAGCAGAGGGTTGACATCCAATATATGGCGGAACTTGTGCGCACACGCGCATTTATCTGACAAGTATACGCGGTGCCTTATCAGACGTGTTTCAGAAAGACCCATTTCAGGCGGACCATATAAGTTCGAGTACTTGCCCCGCTTTATCGGCAAGCGTTATCGCGATGATGTAACGACATTCGCTGACGCTTATCGAAGTTTATCAGTGAAGTAGGCTGCCCGAGTACTACGGGCCGCACCTCCAGTCGATAACTTCTCATTATCCTCTCACGTGCGATCACGCGTTATAAGAGTCCCGATAAGTGTAAACGGTAGACCATTCCGTGCTATAGCACCGAATACTATAGCATTTTCAAATGCGAGCAGCACTTCTTTGGCTTGCACGACTGACTTCAACTTTCGTGTATGTGACGGTGACGTCACACGTACACTGTAGCTGTCGCTTCATTTGTAGTTTACGCAGCAATTAGGTAGCCTAACACGCAAAAAAAAAAAAAATCTAATTTCGGTCTATGCAAGCTGTACTTGTGCGTTTAAACCAATATGAAAGCAAATCAAACAGCGTGATTTGCATGCAAGGCCGCAGAGCCTTTCCTTCTTTCTTTCTTTCTTTCTTTCTTTCTTTCTTTCTTTCTTTCTTTCTTTCTTTCTTTCTTTCTTTACTGAGTAATGGTAAACATGGGGCATATTCTTTGACTGGGAAGACCTATAACGATAGAATGCCGAATTCACCTCGGTTTAAGGGAGTAATTGCTGTGCTCTCAATTTATGCTCCCATTTTCGAGTTTTAGTACTCCGCTACAGGGGAGTACGTTTACTCTGTCTATCTTCCATAGAAGTGCACGAGGATTAAAAAAAAGCTTAATTATATTGGTTCGGCACATTCCTTTGGTAACAGTACCCAAGGCCACGCTTCCGCATTAACCGTTGGCAATTTGCCTGCGATCTTTCGTACTGCTTGGCGCAACCTCTAAACGTACTTCGACGCTGTTATGCAATGAAAGAACCTATACGCTCTCAGTGTAATTTTCTCTTTCGTTACTTGGGAGCCTATTTTTGTATGCGGACAGCGTTACACAACTTTCCGGAGACTTCTAGAGCATCCATCATGCGATATGCAGGTGGTAAGGGTAAGGGAATATGAGGCCCATGCTTCTCTTGGCATGGTTGTTACTATAACAGGAATGGTCTAAGAGCATGATTGTTACTATAACAGGAATGGTCTAACTATACAGGACTGTTGCGTCAATAGACGCTAGTACGTAGGTTGGCTAGGAACGGAACAACATAAACGCGGTGCAGGCAGGTTTTTCTGGCTTTATGGAATAACGTTGGTCATTGCACAAAAAGAAAAAGAAAAGTAATAAAAATTGAATAATAATAATAATAATAATAATAATAATAATAATAATAATAATAATAATAATAATAATAATAATAATAATAATAATAATAATAAACGTGTCTCTTTAAAGAGAGTCACATACGTGGCAAGCCAGAACTAAAAAAAAAGGCGGCAAAGAGTGCAACGTATGTCGACTATACTGTGGACAAAATTAGCCCTTGCACAGTACAATACGAGTACATTGAAGCTGTAACACCGCCCTGACGCCAACGAATGCGTATAAGTTGGCCGTGAAGCGATACCGAAAGAATAAACAAATAACTGCGCAGCTTTCATTTTCCCTGTTGATGATACCTGTCTCAGCCAGAGGTACACGACCCGATGTATATAGACTTCTGAAATGGCCACCTGCCTATCTAAATAACTTTCCCCTTGTTTTTATTTTGTTTTCTTTTTCCTGTGAACGCGAGGGACACAGACAGCTAAACAGGATAGGAGCCGGCTGTAGCAGCTGGTTGTCTTAATGCAGCATGGTCAGGATATGAGCGTTGGCTAACAAACTGGTTGTCCCTGCTGTAGCGGCGTGCTAGACGGCAAGCCGAAAAAAAGCTAAAAAGATACATTATTTTAGACATTCGAGGTACTGTATCAGCGTTCTCTCGGTGCTTCTGCCACAGGAGATAGATATCGAGCTTGCTTAGTTAGGCGACAGGATAACCTACTAAGTGCGTGCTAACTTCTAAGTTTCACCGGTTAGGTCCACTACGCCGCAGTTTCATCGCTTTCGAGCTCTCTCGATGTTTATCAGCGCCAATCTGATTCCACCTCTCGTATCTTTCACCGTTCTATAGCTATCATGCAATGAACCAAAGAAGAGGAATTTTTTTCGGTGTGCTGGTTTCTTTGTTAGACACAGCCAAATTAATTCAACAGACAATTATGCCCAAGAAAGCATAGGGGTCATTAATTGTCTTTAACTGTGGTGTAGTAATTATTACGTAAATTTAAACGAAATAATCTGGACCAAAAATCACCCTCTCCGTCGACGGGATCCTAACCCTCAACCTTCGAACACCTACGCCTACTTTAATTCATTTCAATTTACGTCATAATTACTACACCAGAGTTAAAGACCACAATTAATGTACCCTGTGGTTTCCTTGGCCTGACTGTGTGTTGGATTCATTTGGTTCATTCTAGCTGTCAGACATTTTTAGCACGGTTAAGAGTCGGAATGAAGCACCCCTTCCCCCGGGCTTTACGTTTATATTGATGCTACAAACGAACTTAACGGACGAAGAAAACAAGAGGAGTGGATCAAGGGACCAGCGTATTTTTTTTCGCTAATGAAACCATATGAACACAACAGAGAATGAACCCAAGGAAAGTATAGGGTACATTATGCGTGCCTCTTGAAGTGTGGTAAGCGATACAGGAAAAAAGAAAACTTAGTGGAAGAAAACAAAAAATTCGCTGCCGGTGGGGACCGAACCCAGCACCTTTCGTATACGAAAAGTCTAAAAATGTGCTTCTCCCTGCCGCTGCAACAGTTCACGTTCGAATAGGTGGTATTCAAGCTTTTACCATAGCGACTGCTTCCTCTGACAGCCAGAGCACTCAAAGGCCACGACTGAGTCGTGACCTTTTGAATCCGGCTCTTTCAGTACACTATATAATTCGTGTACTGAAACAGCCGGATTCAGTTGTGGGAACTGAAAAGCCATAGAAAAGCGTCATGGCCGGCGCCATGTTTCAGACACCTCATACTAGCTTCCTTCTTGAAGGTGAATGCTCTCGACAGTTTTACCTGGGTGAATGTTGCGTATCAAGGAAAAACTGGGAGAGAGCACCGTGCGATACGGCTGAAGCAAAGAAGAAGGTATGGGCCTCAACACGTGATCACCACGTCAGAGCGTGCGTATAGTGCAAATCAGTTGAACTAACACTGCCAGCATCCGACCAAGTATCGTCACCATACCAGGCTCCCCTCGACTTCACACATTAAAAAAAAAAAGTGACACGGTCCCTTATGCGTTTACCTAAGACGACTAGAAGGCGAACGCCATCTTCTTTTTTATCTCAGTCGACTACTTATACCCCCATCTCTGCACCCAACGTGGTTTTGCACTGCGTCGGGGATCGGCCCACATATGACCAAGTGACGATATCATGTGATGACGTCATCGTGTGACGTTATGTGACGTCATAGCGCCGTCATGATAAAGTCACGAATTCTAACAACCTGTGACGTCATGATGGCGTCACAGGGTAGTGTCATCACATGGCGATCCTTTACGTCACTCGTGTTGACGCCGCGTTTGATAAGGCACCTAAGGCTTTCGCTCGAAAGAAGAAAATAAAGCCGCATCGGCGCTTGTGAAACAACTGCCGTGTCGAGTCGGCATGGTAAGCGACGCCACCTATGTGCCTACTTGCTCTGCAGAGCTCCCACGACGTAGTGAGCCGAGGCGCGGTAGCAGGCGGATCCCATGCGATGCCAGACGCACAACACACCGGTCAAGCGTACGGGCGAGCGCCACTACACACAACCAGCTGCTTCCGTTTTCTGACACGCGCATGTAAGATACATGCCGGCAGCGAAGGGTCGCGCAAGCCGCGCGCGACGCGCCGTTTGTACTCACCCTATAAATATAGGTCGACGGTGCGAAGGTGGACGGGGAGGGTAGCCGGCTCGAAGCTCTGACCCGGGGTCCTGCTAATCAATGCCGTGGGTGGGTGCGTGCTTGGACACGTAGGCCTGTAGGCTCGGAGCTCGAGGGGGTGTTGGTCCGTGTCGGCGCTCCCGGCGTCCTCGTTCCTTTCGACGTGCGTGTGACAGGATGAATGGGGGGCACACGAGTCGAATCCCTGACGTGGCATGCGCGAGTGAGGACGGTGATGATGATGATACCCCTCTTTTTCTTCTCGTAGCAAGCGTCCACTGTGAGAGAGGCCACGAACCGTGGGTGGTACTATTGAAGAAGAAGTAATAATGGGCCAGTAGTCAACAGTGAAAGGAGAAATATTGCTACATGCAACGTTGCGTGGTCTCTTGGAAGATGCGTGCGGGTGACCGAAGAAGAGGACGACGAAGTTACCTTACATCGACCTGTTAAATTCTTCTTTCTTTTTCTCATACCTGCTACATTAACTTTAGAACTGTTTCACGACAAGCGAGTTCCAATTTTTGCTCTTCGGAGGGGGGCCAAAGGAAGGCTGGAAAAGATTAGGGAGGGCAGGGGGGGGGCGGTGCTGGAGGGGGGGGGGGTGACCCCCTCCGTGCCCCCCTCTGGCGCCGCTCTGACCCGAGTCTTGGCCAATAGCTCATGTTGAGCATGGGCCGATCTGTTTTTAGAAAAAAAGTTCGATATTATATACTCCACTATGGGAGAGTAGTAAGCTCTCCCTCCAACAAGCAGAGCTATACGGAGCAAAACAAGCAAACAGCTAGATAAACTGGTCAGCCCTGCAACTTCCATTGTAGACATATATTGTAAATAGTATCCACTGTAATCGCTTCTTCTTTGGAGTAACAGTATGTGATTGACGGTCACGTTATTCCACGAAATCAAACTATAGTGAAATAACTGGAATTGCTTAATGCAACAGGTCGCCGTATCTTTACATCATTCGTACTATCACCGCTGCTGGCTAATTATACAGCTGAAACTGTCAATTTATTGAGTGATTCTTTAGTTGCGGCAGCCTGTTACAACGTAATGCATTCCCGCGGTTGTAGCGCGGTGGTCGGTCAATGTGGTGGCGAAGTGATTTCCATGCTTCGCGCCCTTGTGGTGCGTAAAGTAAACACAACGCGCTCTGCTGCCAGCAGCGAATCGATGGTGGCGACCTTCCCTCGTTTCCTGGGTAGCGAGTACGTAAACAGAGGCGCCAGCTTGTTTTAGCCCGTCGGTGATCACGTATTGCGGTCGCTCTCTGAACATAGATAGATAGATAGATAGATAGATAGATAGATAGATAGATAGATAGATAGATAGATAGATAGATAGATAGATAGATAGATAGATAGATAGATAGATAGATAGATAGATAGATAGATAGATAGATAGATAGATAGATAGATAGATAGATAGATAGATAGATAGATAGATAGATAGATAGATAGAAACGACATGTAATGTAACATCGTGTTATGACGTCACATGATGCCATTATGACGTAACATGATGACGTCATCACATGACAAGCTCGCAAGACAAGCGCATTGTTCCCACTGCTTAATCGCGGGCAGAACTGGCGGCAGCATGTCGAACCGTATTACATACAGGACTCCCCCGTACGGAACACCGGGAATATGCAGACTTTGCGCAGCTATACATCGACCGAACGACTTTTCTTACATCGACGACTCGATCGATGGTCCCTATATTTTTCTTCATTTCTCCGTAACGAACGTCCGCCTCCCGTCTTTCTTACCACCCGTTGCCTACAGGGACATGTGATCGATGTGCCGCCAATTCTAGCGTGTACCGGTCTTTGCCGATTGGATATGTTCTCCGTCAGGCGCGCACATCCGTCCATGTGTCGGAAACCCAACAGATTATACATTGATTGCCGTCCGCTTTGTTAATCAAACGCGAGTTTCTCCTGTTCTTAATGCGAAGCATTAGTACCTTGGTAAGTAAAATAGGGTTTCAAAAACAGCTTTCTGGTCAGCATAAAGAAATATGTGAGATAAGATTCAGAGAAAGAAGGAGAATTCAGGAGGCCTTCCCTTGCCGGGAGATGGTGGCACGCGAAGCATGGCGTGTGCGTGCCTCACTCACTGTTGTTTCTTTCTCTCTCTCTTTCCTTCTCTCTCTCTCTCTTTCTTTATTTCCTTCGCATTGCGGAATGCTTCCTCCTGTTTCCTTCCTCCATGCTGGGAACTGGACCTTCGTCCACGTGCTTAGCAGCGCAGCACTTCAATCGCTACACTCAACAGCGACGATCATGCGTCCGTATCCAGGCAACAGTGAAATGTGTCAACGTGAAATGATAAGCGACTTCGATAAAAGATCAGATTGCCACATCAAAAACGGCTGATCGCCGAGAAGCCCACGATCGAGAGAGCATCAAATATTCGAAAACCTCGCATACAGATACGCGTGTGACGGGCGCACCTTCGAAGGCTGCATTTCTCTACACTCGCAGGCGGCGGGTTTTTCGCGTGCAACGCCGCTGCCACCGAAATCCGTAACTCATAAAGTTCCTAGTAGCATGCGTTAGGGACACCCTGTGGATTTTTACGTTTCTGTTAAAACGTTTTATGTGTATGGTGTTTCGTCATTTGTGTATGTTAATGTTCTTGTTGTGCGGGCACTGTTTCTATTCGTAGCGTCCTACGACGAAATAAACTTTTTCTAAACACAAGCTTCGCTTGAGGAAAACAAAGTACTAGTGAGGTAAAGTATGCGATGCAAACTATATATTGTGCGAAACTGTAGTCAAAACAAAACATACAATGGAACATTAATTAATTTTAGAAAAGAAGAGTGCACACCCTGTGTGAAGAATACCGTATTTGCCCGTACTAGACTACTGTGCTTATTATTTATTTATTTATTTATTTATTTATTTATTTATTTATTTATTTATTTATTTATTTAAAAATGCCTTACAGGCCCCTAGAGGCATTAATTCTAGTTCACTGGCTTATATTGGCTAGCACTGGCTAACGCAAATTTACACTCGGCTAATGTCGGCTAGCATTGGCTGTCCGTTTTTATAACAATATAATAGAATATTGCACATGTATACTACTATGTCACCGTTTCACTCCGTCACATGCTTTGCACATCAGGACAGCTCGGAATTCGCTGCAAATTTGTTTCTCTGTTGCCATCTGTTCAAGTTACGGCCGTTACATTACTTAGCTATTTGAATCGACTAACGCCGCCAAAATAAGCTCATTATGTAGACTTCAAATGTATAGCTGGCAAGCAGGCCATTCATTGCACGGGAATGACTGCCGCTGTCCGGGCTTCAATTTTTAGCTAGTTTTTATATGTATCGGCATACGAAAATTTGCAGTGCAATGTGCACGCGCGCGCGCACGCACGCACGCACACACACACACACACACACACACACACACACACACACACACACACACACACACACACACACACACACACACACACACACACACACACACACACACACACACACACACACACACACACACACACCTTTGACCAAACGACGATGTGATGTGATGACGTATGACATCACATGATGATCTTGTCCATGACGCCGACGCCACCGACGGTCACTTTTCGCGTTTGATGAGACACCTTAATAACTCTGGTCGCATACCTGGAAATGTTGCGTGCAGTGCCGTTTTTTATTTGAAGTACTTTGTAATGCGTTCTACAATTCACAAACAGACTCAGCGATTCCCCCTTTCTTTAGATGTGAAAAAACGTGAAGGTACATCCCGATTCTGTCACGCACTGTGTAATTTGGGAACTATATCCTGAAACGTGACCTATAGCGGAAGAACGCATGTCGTGTGCCGCATACAACTGTGGGAGTTCTTCATTGTGTGCTTTCGTGCATAACACGTTCCGTAATGGTCTATGCACTCATACTAGACGCACCGTATATATTGAAATAAAGCGGTTAAGCCGACGCTTTATTACGCCAAAGGCAAGATGGCGCCGACCAAGAAGAGGCCCGAGCCGATGACTGATGATGGTTATGTACAGATGAGGAAGATGAAGTCCAATTAATGCCTACACTAATTTCCCCCGTTGACGAAAGCGGCCAGCCTGGCCGCGAATTGAACGCAGATGAAAGGGTTTGAGACGCGAAACGTGCACAACCTCTGTGCCGCGGCAGCGTTGGTCAGTGGAGGCATGAACAGGTGTAACACGGTAGTTCACCGGCGAGGTCTGGTCTATAACTGTGTAGGGGCCAATATAGCGAGATTCAAGCTTTTCGCATAAGCCAGGTGTCCGTGCAGGCGTCCATAGGAGTACAGGGTCGCCAGGGCGATAGAAAACGTCGCGGTGAGTGGCATCGTAGCGATTTTTGCGATCTTCTTGGCTAGCCTCGGTGTTTATACGGGCGCGACGACGGCATTGGGCAACCCGGTACAGAAACTGGTCGCAAATGAATGGTGAAGAATTGACGGGTCCAGAGAAGAAAGAAACGTCGAGTGATGAGGTTGGCTGGCGTCCGTATACTAAGAAAAACGGAGAGTAGCCTGCGGTCCGTTGAACTGACGTATTATACGCAAACGTTACAAATGGGAGAACCGCATCCCAGTTACGATGGTCAGGTTGGATATACATGGATAACATGTCGCACAGCGTGCGATGAAATCTCTCCGTCAAACCATTTGTCTGTGGGTGGTAGCTAGACGTTGTCTTGTGGATTGTGTTTGACGCTTGGAGAACTTCACTAAGCGTGCTTGAGAGAAACGCCTTGCCTCGGTCGCTCAAAAGAACGTGAGGGGCTCCGTGCCGTAGGTAGATAGCTTTCAAGAAGAAGGTTGCTACTTCGGAAGCAGTTCCTGTAGTGACCGAGGCCGTCTCAGCGTACCGGGTCAAGTGATCAACAGCGGTGACGATCCATCTCTTGCCGTCTGGGGTAGCTGGGAGGGGCCCGAATAGGTCAATTCCGACGACAGAGAACGGCTGTGCTGGGCAAGGAAGTGGTTTTAGGGTCCCGACTGGGACAGTAGTAGGCCGCTTGCGGTGTTGGCAAAGGGCGCACGAGGCAATATATTTAGCTACGCTCGTGGAAAGACCTGGCCAGAAGAACCGGCTGCGGATGCGCTCGTGGGTTTTGTGGTAGCCAAAGTGGCCTGACGTTGGGTCGTCGTGTGAAGCCCGAAGAACTTCCCCGCGAAGAGCCCGCGGTACGACGGGGACCCATCGATGGCCTTCCGGGTGAAAAATGTACCGATAGAGTACGTCGTCTTCAAACTTGAATAGCTTGAGCTGTTTTCGTAGCCTGGCATTAAGAGAAGACGAAGCACCACTTAGGCGACTGATGATGTCACTGCAATAAGAATCAGTACGCTGGTGAGTGGAAAGCACTGAAGGGCGGTTGGCTGAAGGCAGGGAAGAAATGGATGCAATCGACGATGTGTCCTCAGTGCGGCCAATTTGACAAGGTGACGTGACGTGCTCCGATGTTGGCGGCAATGGACATCGTGATAGAGCATCGGCATCTTGATGCTTCTTTCCGGTCTTGTAAATGACGTCAAAGTCATATGCTTGTAATCGGATAATCCAGCGGCCAAGGCGTCCCGACAAGTTTTTGATTGTCGACAGCCAGCATAGCGCATGGTGGCCGGTCACAACAGTGAAATGTCGACCATGGAGGTACGGACGAAATTTTTGGATGGACCAGACAACAGCCAAGCACTCTTGTTCGGTTATCGAGTACTTCTTCTCTGCAGAGGTGAGAGTGCGGCTTGCATACGCGACAACTTTCTCGCGAAATTCACGGTCACGCTGTAGCAGTACGGCACCAATTCCCTGCCCACTAGCGTCAGTGTGCAGTACCGTAGGTGCCTCGTCATTGAAATAACAAAGAACCGGTGGGGATGTCAGTGCGCGTTTGAGTTCTTGGAATGCGGCTTCGCACTGATGATTCCAATCAAAGGGAGCGGTACTAGCAAGGAGCTTGTGGAGAGGCGAGGCAATGGTGGCAAAGTTCCGGATGAAGCGTCGGAAGTATGATGCGAGCCCAAGGAAGCTGCGCAGTTCTTTTGCACGGAGTGGGCGCGGGAAGTTGAGCACTGCGGAAATTTTGTCCGGATCGGGCTGGATGCCATCTTTGTTAACGAGATGTCCGAGAACTTTGATCGTTGTGCTACCGAAGTGGCACTTCTTTGTGTTTAGTTGAAGGCCAGCATTGGAGAGGCATGTGAGCACTTCGTCGAGGCGTTGCAGATGGTCATCGAAAGTGGAGGAAAACACGACGATATCGTCCAAATAGCATAGACAAGTTTTCCACTTGAGGCCGCGAAGAACAGTGTCGATCATCCTTTCAAATGTGGCGGGGGCATTACATAGGCCGAAGGGCATTACGTTAAACTCGTAAAGACCGTCCGGTACCGTCGAAGGGTTGTTCGCGGTGATAGGGGCGGCGGCAGGCGGTTGGACCGGGTGAGTTGGCACTGTGGGCTCATCTTTCCAGCACCTCCACCACTTGAAATAAAGCGGTTAAGCCGACGCTTTATTACGCCAAAGGCAAGATGGCGCCGACCAAGAAGAGGCCCGAGCCGATGACTGATGATGGTTATGTACAGATGAGGAAGATGAAGTCCAATTAATGCCTACACTAAATATACCGACGCGTGTTTCAATTATACCCGTTCATTAGATCGCAGATAGGCAGAACGCTGCCGGCATCGCACGCAAGGCCGCGCCAGACAATGGGCGAGCTTTCCGTCCAGGAAGCGTCGAGTTCGCGTCACGCCTCGTACAGTTCGGTGAGTGCGGGCGCGCCGTCGTTTTGTTGTCGGCGCATATAATAATCGCCCCACGGCGCGCTCGCATCTCGAAGGCGTGCCGCTTAGAGAGCGCGCACGCCCGCACCGTCATTTATACATTGTCTCAGACAGTCGTACGACACGGAAGTCGAGGGGCACGACATCAGTGTCGGGCAAAGTCATTGAAGTCATCATGCGAATGCGTTCTTGCTGAGTAGCTACGCAGCGGTGTAGGGACACGTATAAGAGCATGCGAAACAGGCACTATCATATATGCGTGCGCACTGAGTGTCCAGAGAAACCATGCGGCCCATGCCCCCCCCCCCCCCCTCCACTCTCTCTCTTATTACCGCCGCCCCCTGCATGTGGCAGCGAAGGTGACTCTCCCGCATGTAACCGCAACCGAAAGTTCCACTGGTGTGCTCTTTAGGATATGCAAACACGAGTCCCACATGAAACACGGAAGGAAGGGGCACGGAGGCGAGATAGCGTAATTCCTTGCATAATTGTTCGCGTATCTCATTGTTGAAGTGAGACATGTGAACATCTGAAGTGAGCTGAAGCATTCCGTATTAATTCGATTCTCTTCTGGCACTATTCGATTCGTATTTGATTTGTTCTCAGAAACCTCTAGTAAATTACCCCTGGTACTTTTGATAATCTGCTCGAAGTCGTTGCCAATTGTCGCAGTCTAGCAATAAAGGGCGGCGCCCGGCAGATGGTCGCGCTTTTTCTTGGCTCCGGCAAGTAGCAAAATGAGAACGCTCGCCAGCGCACCGACAGCAGCAACGTCAAGTCGGTATTGCGTCATCCACTCCGGTGCGCCGTCACGATCAAAGCGACGTACAAACGGCGGCGTCGGCTTACTTGTCCCGTTTCGCGTTCACGGGGATTTACACGGAAGCCAATGTCTTAAAAAGAAGAAGAAGAAAAAAAAAAAAGACTCGTGACAACTCAGTCATCCAATTGACATTGAATTAAGACAATATTGGTGTTAAAACAGCGGGCAGGCAGCATTACCCATTATCAAGACTAACGATCATGTAGCCAAGTCAAGCCAGTACTGGCAGTCGTTGAGAAACACTAACTGGCATTACAGCTAGCATTAGCCATCTTAACCAGCCATAATTTAACCAGCCAGCACCTAGCCATAATTTTGCCAGCATAAGCGTGTCAATGAGTGTCAATGTAGTAGGCGATTGAATATGGTATGGCTAAAACAACAACAACAACAACAACAACGACAACACAACTGTACTGCCTTCGAAATCGGTCTTTGTTTTTCGACAGATGTCGGACATTGCCACACACACCGTCACAAAATGTGTGTATATATAGAAGAGGTCTGGCAACACACTATCAAATATGGTGGACAACTATGCAATTTGGCAATATGAATGCTTGAATGAAGAGCGAGGTCAGTGTTGTAACAGGTGATAGCCAGCATTGGTAATGTTCACGATTGCTGGTAGTGTGCAAGCAAATACGGCAGTTGAAGTCACGTAACTTTGACTGCCGTCGGGATCGGTGAGCACTTTCGGTCAGGAATTAGGTATCGTATAGTCCGCTACAGAACGTATGTGTAAGCGGTCTAGGAAAACATTCATTAAGAAAAAAAAAAAAAGCTTCGATGCAAAAAAAAAAAAAAATGTAGCAGAGCGTGGTTTCGATCCACGGACCTCTGGGTTATGGGCCCAGCACGCTTCCACTGCGCCACTCTGCTGCACGAGTGTGTGAGTGCAACGGAGTCGTAGCCATCAGTGTGAGAGAACATCGATCCTGAACTGGCGCAGGTTTTGAACGGACTCGCCAGTTAACGAGGTAGTGAAGGACCTGTCGTAACAGGGACAGCGCCAGGGGGGCAAGGATGAGGGCGGCTGCCTCCCCCCCCCTTCCCCCATTAATTTTCGCATGTCACCCCCTTTGCCCTCCCCCCCCTAAAGCAAACATAGTGAAAACACAATGGATAGGTTCCCCGCCTCCCTGCTTCCTCGAGGGAACTCACTTGTGCGTGCCCCCTTCCTCAGTGAAAAAAAGAAAAGAAAGAAAAAGAACCTGACGCCGCGTCTGTGGCGTAACCGATGCGTGGTTACGCAACAGGCGCACCGATGCGGGGCCTGCGTACCAGACCATGAATTATAAATTATAACTTTCAGCTCTTTTCCTAATCATTGCTATACTTAGGGTGAAAAAAAAAAAGTTCGGTAAGTTTCTTTACGATTTCCCCCTGGGTTCACGTTGTCTGTTTACCTCATTAGGATTGTAATGAAGAAATTTGAGATTATGAAAAATTAAGGTATATATTAGGGGTGTGCGAATATCAAATTTTTCGAATACGAATCGAATACGAATACCCACCTTCGAATATCGAATCGAATATCGAATATCAAAGGAAAAATGCCTCCACAGTAACAATATTTTATTTAACATGTAGCTATTTAAAAAAAAAAAAAAATTGGCAGATCCCACGTGCCGTGGGAGTCGATGTTATGCGAAGCATGTGGCGGGTAGGTGATTGTGGCGTAACTTTTTTTACTGAGCGACTCGTTACAAAATGACGCTAAATATTTGTGTATATTTTACACGCACACATATATATGTTGAAGAGCCGCATATGTGTTATATAACTAGTTGTTTACGGTTGGGTAACGCAGCCAATGGCAACGTGGGTATTACCAAAACCAGAAGCGGTAAGCTGATATGTAGTGCTTATACGTGTCCCGAAAACGCACGCACGCTTCACGAACCCGTGTGCATGTGTGCAAGAAGTTCTTGACAGTTCTTGAACAAGGGCATTATCACCATGATCAGTGAGCACCAACAGCTGGTCATGACTTGTTATAAGATCCGGTCGTGATCGTGGTGACGAGGGGTCCATGTGTAGTGAAGTATGTGGTATAGTAGAGCTGTTGGAATTCGTGGATGCCTCGGTCATTTCGTCGACAAATTATCTGTCGACAGAGCCAGCGACATGTCCGAACCTGAAGCCACTCTTCGTGTTGGTGAGGTATAGGCCGTCGAGGCTGGTAGGCCTGGATAGTGCTACGTAGACCAACTTCAATGAATGGTGTTTGTCGTATTCGTAGACTACCTGGGCGTATGTGGCCTATGTAGCCTAGTCTACAAAGCGGCTGTCAATTAATCTGGGATCATCCTCGGTCAGCATGAGGCCATCGCCCAGCCTCGTAAGAAATGAAGGGGACACTTCGTCGTTCTGGTGGACGAAGTGCACTTTATGGTGCTGTGATGTGGATATCCTATGTGACATTCGTTAATGTATTCCTCCGGGGTCGAGCAATGCTCCAATATAGCTTCCTGAATCATAGGAATACAAATGAAATGTTTATTAGACTGCTATAAAAGAGGAGCCAACACTGGAACTACAGACGTTCATCTGATATGACGCCTGTATCGTAGGAGTACACATCGTAGGAGTATCATGTAGTGTTTATTGCTGTCTTGTAAAATTAGATAGCCAGCACCACAACCAAAATTGACGTTGCACCGATAGTACGCCTGCGTAGACTGTTTTTCCAAGCCAGTTTATAGACCTGGCGTGGCTCAGTGGTAGAATACCTGATTGCCACGCAAAATGCTTGGGTTCGATTCCTGCTGGGATCCTAATTCTTATTATTTCCATTCGCTGAGTCAACGCTGCCGATGTTGGTTTTCCTTAACGCTCTAGCATTTAAGTTACCAACGTCTGTTCTCGCCGTTCCTGGGTAGATATAAACTGTCAATCACCTGTGGCGCATACCCGTACCCAGCGGCCCGTGGTAAACGGGTATGTGCCACACGTGTCTAGGGGAAAGGGTTTGACGACGTACGCGACAGGATTTTAACGTTATTCATTTTATGACCCGGCAATCATATTCGTCAAATCCTCTTACCTTCTCATGCAAATTTTGGTCTACACCAACTTAAGGAGGCGATCATGAGAGCACCCAGACGTAGGCGGCTAGATAGATAGATAGATAGATACGTAGATAGAAACGCTCAAAGTGCCAGAGGTTCGCTAAGAAATGCTTCGCATTTAAAAACATTAACTGCCTGACTGGCAACACAACATACACTGCTATCTCCAGAACACAATGTCCAGGCTAGCACAGTGCACATCACAACACAAGCAAATTTCACAGCACAATGAAAGTAATGACTAGATGCTATCATGAAGAAATATGAGTTGCTCCACATGATCAGGCAGCAGGCGCTCCCTTCTAACAGAGACACCCCCCCCCCCCCTGCCACCGAAAAGGCACGCTCGCTTGGAACAGAAGTGGCTGGTATAGGGAGGTACATGGGGCGAAGCTTTGCCAGACTGGGGTATCTGAAGGTGCCTACAGTCCGCCACCAGTCACATGGGTCACTGTCTTTCTTCAGAAGTGGTCCCGCATAGTGAACGAGTGGTAGTGCGGCGGGTTACGGCCGCATAATATTGAAAATGTATGGTTACATGATCGCCAACAGCGCTGCACGTCGGAGATGCACCAGCAATAAATCATACGTATTGGGGCGCTCGACGCAGGCAGATATCGTGCCTCCGTGTACTTACGATGTTTATCGCTCCTCTCGGCAACGTTTTTAGCGATACGAACGCAGCAGAAATGTGGAAGATGAGTTATTTTATGCATGATAATCGAATCTCATATTCGAATTTTTCGAATATTCGAAGTTATCGAATATTCGCACACCACTAGTATATATATATATATATATATATATATACACACACACAAAAATAACGCATTATTCTTTACTAGTGTCAAGTAGGAGTGAGAGTTGGGTGAGTTGGTACAGATTAATAAAAGTGTTATCGTCTTATTCCGTCGCGCCTTTCCATGATAATGTACCAGTATCTAAAAACGTTGTAATGTACTAAAGTAATAATAATAATAATATCTGGGGTTTAACGTCCCAAAACCACCATATGATTATGAGAGACGCCGTAGTGGAGGGCTCCGGAAATTTCGACCACCTGGGGTTCTTTAACGTGCACCTAAAGCTAAGTACACGGGCCTCAAACATTTTCGCCTCCATCGAAAATGCAGCCGCCGCGGCCGGGATTCGATCCCGCGGCCTGCGGGTCAGCAGTCGAGCGCCATAACCACTAGACCACCGTGACGGGGCGTAATGTACTAAAGTCACCCAACACATGTTGACAGAGCCAAAATAAGCTTTTCTTCATTATTTTATGTAGAAACCATTCTTAATAATATCTGGGGTTTAACGTCCCAAAACCACGATATGATTATGAGAGACGCCGTAGAAACCATTCTTACAATGAGAAACATTCAGGAGCCCTCGCCATATCGGGAAAAAAGGGGGCAAGCGATGCTTCACGTCTGCGTGCCTGACGTTCTTTCTTTCTTTTCTTTCTATCGCATTTGCTCAATGCTCCTTCATAGCTGTTTCCTTCGCCCATGCCGGGAATCGGACCTTCATCCACGTGCTTAGCAGAGGAACACTCCAGTTGCTGCAGGCAACAACGACGGTTATGCGTTCATATCCAGGCAAGAATGAAATTAGGCAACGTGAAATGACAAGTGAGCTCGATAAAAAAAATCAGATTTCCGTATCAGAAGCGGCTGATCGCCGTCAACCCCACGATCGAGAGAGCATAAATTATTGGAAAACGGCACATACAAATACGCGTGCGACCGGCGTACTTTCGTGGGCTACATTTCTGGGAGCTCGCCGGCGCCGGATTTTTCTCGTGTGACGCCGCCACCGAAATCTGTGAGTTATAAAAGCTTCGCTTAAAAAAAATTCTTCCAAGTTACATTGGTACGCCACGGCGCCTGTCGACACCATGAGACGAATGCTGGAGGCCCGTGTACTTAGATTTAGGTTCACGTTAAAAATACACCAGATGGTCAAAATTTCCGGAGTCCTAACGATCAATTAAGGGCTGTCCAGAAGGCCCACGACGCCGCCACCCGTCTCGGACTGGTGGTGCCGACGTGGACGCGTCCCGCCTCGGCCTAAAAAACCGAGCTCCAGGACTGTTTTCAATGAAGTTATTCAATCAATCAATCCACTACGGCGTGCCTCACAATCATATCGTTGTTTTGGGACGTAAAACCCCGAGAATTATTATTACACCGTGAGACGAACTGTTCTGGTTGAGCGTGCGCTTTTTTCCGCAGCGCGTACGAGCGTGACCTCGGAACGACTCCAACCCACGACCTGAGGAGGTCGTGCTCTAACCATCAGCCTCGTGTCACGTAGGGCCCTTTACGGCCAACAAAGGCTCGGGAAGCCCCACGACTTCACCACGATGAAAGCCCCGGCAGCGTGGTTTCCCTTCAGAAGGGGAGCTCGTTGTTACACCAAACTTCGAAAGAAAGAAAGAAAGAAAGAAAGAAAGAAAGAAAGAAAGAAAGAAAGAAAGAAAGAAAGAAAGAAAGAAAGAAAGAAAGAAAGAAAGAAAGAAAGAAAGAAAGAAAGAAAGAAAGAAAGAAAGAAAGAAAGAAAGAAAGAACGCTGGCGTCTGTGTTGTCTGCTTTCTGAAGAAAACCATCTTGCTCGGAAGAAAACCTTTCAGCCCGACACCGCTTCCCAACCCGTTTGTCCGCAGCAAAAAAAGAAAAATAATAATATAATAAATAAAAGATTCTTGTAAGCCTTTTCTGTAACCGGGGTTGCTCGTGGTGGTCGTTTGAAGCACCTTTGCCAGAGGCGCACCGGACCGACACCCTCTGGCCGGACGCGCCGGTGAAGTTCTTTCCGAAAGAGCTTTCATCCGTCCTTCTTCCTTTCCTCCACGCTCCCGAAAAAAGAAAATTCCTTTATGGCAATAGCAAAAAGAAACGTTCTTCTTCTTGAAGACATAACGGAGAGTCGCCGTGTTGTTGGTGAAAACCTCTTGGTGTGTACAACTGAAACGCCCCGCGGCCAAGAAGCGACAGCAAAGCGATCAAAAAGTGTGTCGCCGTCTGGTCGTCTGGTGGCGTCCCCTGCGCATGCTCCCAAAAGGAAGCAGAGTCGTACGCAAGGAGGAGGGGGGGGAGGCGCAATGTCTGCCCCATACGTTCACTACTGAATGGGGAAGGGGGGGGCGCTTCGATGAACCTTCGCTCCCCCTGAAGGGGAACCCTGCGCACATGGGAATTACAGTGATTAAACTGCTCTTATGCGTTAATGAGTAATGTCATGATTTATATTTTTGTGGAATGGTAATTTAGTAATGTAATGAATTACTTCCAAGCGGGTAAGTTCTAGAAAATTGATCATTACTTTCCCAGTTAGTCTGGCCTAAAATATAACATGTCGGCTTCCCTTATGGTATGGTATGATAAACTTTTTAACGAACGCGTAAATGTGAACTAGTTGTACTATAGCACAACGCGCTTCAAGCCACCAATTCGGCCCAAATTTCGTGTTACTATGCAAGACGGAAACTGGGAAGGGAGTAGGGGGGCAGGAGGTTACACCGAGCACGTCCTCCGCCCCCTCTTTGCTGCTTGCAACACACCGAGTGCTTGTTTAGAGGATCAGGACATTCGATTGATATATCCAAGGGCGCCATGCGAGCAAATGTTTCTTAATGCTCTAAATGCGGACACGAGCCCTCCTCTTTTGACCATATGCTCTGGCTGTGCCCATTCAATGTGGGCTCCGGCCTGCGCAGCAAGGCGGAGTGGGACGGAGCACTTCGAAGTTCGGATATCACTCTTAAACTATACAGGCGGTCCAGAGGGCCCGGGTCGTCACCGAGAGTCACCGCCTCCCGGTTACGTCCTGGGTGGAGCCCCTGACTTGATGGGGATTTCTCAGGACTATTTAATGAAGTTCTTGTCACTGTCACTGTATATGACATTCACATACATCATATCAAAAATTTTCGAAAGCGCTTGCCCTGTCTGGCTGTTCTTCATCACTGTCCTCGCTTCATTTTCGCTGATTTCCTTTTTCGAACAGTATGAACCCACTCGTCCAGCAATTTACGTACGTTATTGTGCAGTCAGCGTCAAAAGTTTAAAGACCACTATAGACACAAAAAAAAAATCTCAATATCCCCGCTGCTTCGGCAGGCAGCCTTATTTCCGGCATCTTATAAAACGCGCTAACATGTGCTGTACAGTTCGACTGAGTGCACTCTAATTGCCAAGAAATTCAAGGTTTTCTCATAGCCAGTATATAGTCTCTAAACTTTAAGGTTTAAGCTGGGTGAAATGACAAATGAAACAGAAAATGTTCCCGAAAACCTTTGCAGACAGTGAAAGACGTTTTTTTTTTTTTTTCTTTTATGCGAACATGCAGGTTATAGACGACTATCGGCGTCACGCGCTGACATAACCCATACAGTTTGGCCGCATCACAGACCCGATATACCGCAGCAAGCATTACGTGTCCTGAAATTTCTCACAAATCATGACATTGGCACCGGTTACGCAAACTTTCTCTGGTAGTCCTACACACTACTTGCGCATTGTCTCGCGTGTTTTGTAGAGTCAAAGGTCTTGCTGCACGTTGTTTGCACGTGCAACACCTGTTCCACATGTGACTGCAGTGTTTTAGCGGGTAAAATTTTGCGAAACCAGTGGCCTCAGGCTCTCGCAGCATCTCGAAGTTGTCCTTCCGATAGGTCTGTTCGTTGCTGCATCATTCTGCATAACCTAATGTATGACATACGTTAACCACGTCAGCTTAATTGGCGATCATGTCCAGGCTAACGTCCAACGTTTTCGTCAGAAGCCTGTACGCCGACTTGAAATCCACTTTGACAGCTAAAGCGGTACACTGATTTTGAGGATAACTGGCACGCAGGCACTTGGCACATCACGTAAAACCAAGTTCTTGTCCGGAAACCGCTCCGGTCACCGCATATGTGAACACCATGTTTCACCCGTTGAGGTCTAACGCACACAAAGTACACAAACAATGGTCTGTGGCGTCGTGCTGCCCTCTATTGTCACATCGAACGGCTCGTACGCGACACACCATGCATCGACGATCGACGTCCCTGAAATGTGGCATACAGTTCAGAGCACGATATGATGGTCATGCCTCGCTGAATTTTCTTCGTTCCAGATGTTAATGTTGGCGTTCGCTTGTCGCTTGCGGTAGCCCACACCGAAACCGGTGCCCTTGCCAGACTTTCGAAGGCACCCGTCGACTCTGGATTGGTCGCGGCAGTCGTGGAAGACTCGGTGCTTGACCTCGCGTGTGGTCATCGCCGTTTCAGTCACTTCAGATGTCCTGGAAACTACTCGCAATTTTTGTGCCTCGTTTGAGCTTGAGTCACGTACGTTTCAGCGGCAACTTCTGGGTCGTTTGACCGGGAAACGCAGGCATACATCTGCAGCTTAAGATTTTGAAGTGTCATGCCCGCGTCATCACACGCGAATTTTCCGTCGGGCGGCGCTGGCGGTCGACCTCGAGACAAGAGTGTACGTAATCTTTGAAGAGGCCCGGAGTTGCGGCACGAGAGTCAAGCATGGCGTGAACCACGGACGACCCGACGGCAACGAACGCGCGTCACCGCGGGGCGCCGTCGTCGCTGACGTCTCGTAACAGCTGGTCACGCCGTCACACACGTCCGCTCGACTTCCCAACCGGACTCTCGACAACGGTCCGTCTTCGCCATACGTGTGGGACGGCCTGCCCCGTGTCCTTATCGTTGTACTCACGGAGCAGCCAGCAGTCGCGCGCGGGAATTCGCGCCGCCTCATTCGTCCCCGATCTCGTCGTTGCCCCACAGGTTCTCGATGATGTTCCATAGGCAGGCCATCATGCCCATGGCCAGGACGACGCGCGGGATGATGGTGAACGTCGTGAAAGAGGCGACCGACACCACGGCCGCCACGACTACCAGTCCCATGAGGATGTTGTAGACGGTGTCTGACATCTTGGCCGACCTCAGGTCCCAGCGCCACCCGAATTTACACCCGATACGACGGTGGCGGCGCTGGCGGCGTTGATGCCGTTTTCCGGACATCTTTGTCGTCGTCTGCTATAGCGCGGCACACCAGTGGATCGTCTGCGTTGGCGGCGAATGATGCGCATGGCGATCTTGTTTTTTTCCTCGTAACACGTACACACGGGCGGGTCCAACACCGAGACGACGTAGTGTATGATGGCGCGAGCGGTGACGAGAGGGATTGAAGTACTCGTTGCCTTCTTCGGCTGGGGATGCTTGCAGCCAGTGCGACTCGGAGACGACGTCGTTGCGCCATGCAGTGGCGTTCTTAAACGCGTCTGAATAAGCGCCGAGGATCCATTCGTGATTCGTTTTGCCTTGAACGTGCCTGCACACTTAGGTCTCGTACATTTCTTGTCGGCGCCTCCTGCATCGTTCCACCCTTAGTTTCTCTCTCATGTGCTTGCTATGCACTGTCAGTTAACGCATACTGCTACCGCAGTATTGAGCAAGGTTAGCGCTAATGTTTGTGGCTGTTAGCACGTCGTGTCTCTCTTCGCTTTCTAAATATAGCAGCTGACTTGATCCGCGGCGATACATGGCATATACTGTGCGACAAGTATGTCACGCATGGACGATCAGTTAGAGCTTTACAGGCATCGTGAAGCAACAGCGCGTGGCGCATGATCAGGGACCCGAACTGCGACGTTCCCACCAGTTTGGGATCTTCAACGCAAACAGCAGCCGATTGGTATATCAAATAGTTTTGTCTTACACCACTCCAGGAAGAAGTGCTCCACGCAATTTTCAGCGGATGATAAGTTGTACGCAGGGACTTGGTCGGTGAACGGAATGATCGGGTCCGTTCGCACTGCGTCAATTACAGCTGCAGCTTGAAGCCAAATTGTCTCTGTCAGTCAGTCCAGATCATTCACAGATCGCGGCACGCACTTGTGTGAACTCGACCTCAAGCGTGGACTTCCCCTCTTGAATGTTCATCGAAGTTCCGTCACCAGCGTTGATCCTGCAGCTGTCACCACGAAGAGGCTCCAACTACGTAAAGGTGACGCTTAATTGTTCAACGATGGAATACCTACTGCGCAGACTGCAGGATGACGCGCGTAGAATGACGTAAGCGACTTTGACAGCAACCTGTTGGGTCCTGTTACGATCTCAAATGTGTCGCGTGTCAGAACTTACAGGGAGAGTTCAACTGTCGTTGAGGCTGACATAACGTAAAGGGGACGCCACAATCTGCGTGTGTATAACTTCAGACTTATCCAGTTGCAGCACGTACTAGTCCACGAAAACACTGCAAACATGTTTCCGGTGTGCCGTCGGTCGTCGGGATCCAAACCCTACCACGTGCGCACAGTGATAGCGCACATACACAGGCGAATAACGCAGCTGACGTTGAGGACTGTCGTGGCGTGACGTGAATGGGCCGTCAGAATCTTCGGGTGTCCTGGTGCAACCTCTGGCGTATCCAGTGCAGTACGTACTATTCACGAGGACACTGCAAACCTGTTTCCGTTGTGTCGTCGGGATCCAAACCCTACCTCGTGCGTAGCAGGAATGGCGTATATACGCAGGCGAAGAACACAGCTGTGGTCGCGCCGGGCGCACCTGTTGCACGCACAGAGCCCGCACCACGCACTCAAGAGTCAGCGGGGGCGAAATGGGCCGTTGGCGTCATCGTCAGTGTCGTCGGATAAGCTGCGAGAGACGCATGGGCGCCCTGCGGCCGTGGTGGCACGCGGCACATATTTTTCTCTGCACGGCGAATGCTTGGCACGGCACGACACACGTCTGCTCCCTCTCGCTTGAATGCGCCGGAAAGGCTGGCCTGTATGCAGTCGCGTGTCGCCAAGAAAGAGTGTGTACTTACGCGCACGGTTGCGCACCTCTGATGAGACCGTCCGGGACCGAGAAGACGCCGTAAACACGTCGTGGCTTATAATGTGCCTCGAGGCGTCCGGGACACGTCGGAGGGGCGGCTTTATCTCATTCGCATGCGCCATGCTGATTGTCGCTCTGTTTATAGCCGGAAGCATTTATAGCTTCTCGTGCGAATGAAATCGTGTTTTCGCGGAGGGAAATGTGTTGGAGGTGAATACGGAATTCTCAAGAAGTCATCTGTGTCCTGGTAGAACTCAGATCGCGAAAAAAAGAAAGAACACCGAGACGGAGCGGGACACCAACAATGTGCGCAGCTGTTTCTGTTTTCTCGCGCTCTCTGCTTTATTAATGTTTTGTCCAACAAGTGCGATCATGCACTCTTGCGAGCTTCACTTGCGCGATTGACGTCCATCATATAGTGTATTTACAATTGCTGTAAACAGAGTTCTCGCCAGAAATTTTTAGGTGTGGACATTTTAAAAGCAGGGGAGAGGGGGGTCGATATTAAGTTTACGAAGTTTATGAGGCGCATAGCGCATGGAAAGACGGGAGCGAAGAAAGACGTGATACGCACAGGCGCTGTGTGTCACGTTCTTATTCGTTCTCATCTTCCCATGCGCAATAAGTCTCATGATGTCATACTAACAAGCCCAAAACATTTAGTTTGTTACGATCTAAGAATAAATGCAAGCTCTGCCCGCAGACATTGCTGTCCCACTCAAAAAAAAAATATGCATGAATGGCCCCCACATTGACTATTTACATGACGTCAAGCCCTTCTCTCGCGTTTGGTGACTGAGGCGCATGTTCGTGTCGCTAGTTTTCAATCGAAAACTTAAACTTCCTGGTAAATTTCAGCAAAGATTCCGACTTCACTGCTGAGCCAAACCTATCATTTTAGCAAGGGGCGACGAGAAAGAAAGGGATAACTTTATTGGGTAAAGCGGTTTGGGCTCAAGGTCCCCGCCTAAACGGCGGCCAGTAGCCCTTTGGCCTTGGCGGCGTTTTCAGCCAGCGGGACGGCCTAGAGTTGCTCTTCCGGATCCGAGCTAAGCTGCAGTACGGCCTCCCACTGCTCATCATTAACTATTTTGCAGCCCTGTCGAGACACCGGAGGGCAAGCCCACAGAATGTGTCTCAAATCCGCCCTTTCCATGCATAACTGGCATATGCCATCGTATTGGTCTGGATAGTGACGGCTGTAGGCCACAGGATTCGGATAAGTGTTGGTTTGGAAAAGCCGACAGACCACCGCCTGCGGTTTGTTGAGTCTCGGGTGGGCAGTGGGTTATCGAGCCCTCGCCAATCTATGATACCTGGTGATTTCATTGTAACTGTAACCATGCGCTCCTCTTTCATCTCTGGCTGAGGCTGCTCGCTGGCTCGGTGAGTGAGTTCTCGTGCCACTGTGTGAGCCCCCTCGTTTCCAGGGAAAGAGGCATGCGCAAGTGTCCAGACTATTTCTATGTGCATATTGTTTTTGTGATTGGTTAAAACTTGAAACGCCTCCGGCGAGATTCGCCCTCTTAGAAAATTTCGCACCGCTGTCTTTGAGTCACTGATTATGTGTTTGGCCGACGTTGAAGTAATGCGACGAAAGGGGCTAGTTGGTTCATGTTGGCTTGGTGATGCGCTTTACCGTACACGACGGAGACGCTATACAAAGTACACAGGACACAGTGTTTGTTACCACCGTGTCCTTTGTACTTTGTAGCGTCTCCGCATACCGTAAGCGCATCAGCAAGCCGACGTTGAAGCTATATCGCCAGTGTAATCGCTGATTCCTCTGCAGTTTCTACGCTATGCGCTTGGAGTGAACCGCTGGAGAGGGTAAGACGGTCTTACCCTCTCCATTAATAGCTGCTACAGCCATTCGCCGCACATGCGGATATTTCGCGGCATCAACGTAGACCACGTCCTTGATGTTTGCGTGTCTACTAGTTCGGAGGGCCTTTACCCGCTCCGCACGCCTGTCCACGTCGTTCTCCGGGTGCATGTATTTCTGGGAATCAATAGAACGTTTATACTTTCGCGTATTTCTCGCGGTATATCGACCTTGATTCCCTGTTGCGTTGCATAGCCTTAATAGAGGCAGTCAAGTATCCTCCTGCCCATAGGAGTCTGTTGTGCTAGTCTTTCACATTGGACGCGTTTTGTGTGCTTCTATTGTTTTATCTATAGCTATAGTCAGTGCTGGGCAGTATCGAAGATACATGTATCTTAGATACTATCTTAGATACTCTATGGGTATGTTGTATCTGTATCGCGATACGTCTCGAAAGATGAGTATCTGTATCTGTATTTCCGATACATTCGATAATGTATCGTGTATCTTAAGATACAAGATACTTCTATCGCAACACAACCGTGCGAAACAATAATCGCTGGCCAAGCTCCGCTTCTCAAGCTGGTACTGGTGCCACTAAGCCATCTGAAAAAGTCTAAGGGCAGTGGCGTTATTTTATTTTTACGCCAGAGTCATCCAGTGAGGGTAGAAAATGAGAAAGACAAGCACGCGGACGTCTACGCCCAGCCCACGTACCTCATGTTTTCTCGATTTCTTTTCTTTTTAGTTGCGCCAATGCAGCGACACTTGCTCTTAGCCACTCCTGCGCCGCGTACTGTGTGCGGCGTCTATCGCCCAAATTCCGATGTTGCAACAGTGTAGTTATGGAAGATTCTCTTGCGTCTTGCTCCGTAACGAAGTGTGATGCGTGCAAGAATGGGGTTGCTTTGCGTCGCGTGGATTTTACATATCAGCGATTTGAAGGATCTCGTGGATGTAAGTTTGACTTGCGTGCAATCAATTAACTTATATGCAAATAAGATTCTAACAACTTTAGCACCACCGGTACTGATGCTAGATCTAATACAGCAAGCGTTTACCTAACAGAAAAAATCTTAGCGTGCCGTATTTTTCACTTCCATCTATATTTATTCAAAAAATTTATGAAATCATAATTTGTTTACTGGCACAAGCGCTTTCTTAGCTGTCATTTTGGATCACATAGATTACCTAGGTCTCTGCACTGTTTTTCTGGTCTGGTCACTGCAATATGTATTTTGTAACGCGCTCCCAAGATAAGATTTCTGCTTTGTTCTTCTGTCTGCTTTATTTCTACTACTGTTTACACATTTACACGTTGCCAAGGCGATTTTGAAAACAAATGTATTATTATGTGGGCGTGCCTTGAGTATACAGTACAAAATATTCTGCTTACCGCTTAAGAAAATAGCGAAATTTAGTTTGCATTACAATAATGGAAATATTTAGGAGCCATCTTAAATATGTTAGGAAGGGGATTCGAGAAACGTTGTTTTACTGAATGCTCCGATTTATTCATGAGCGTCCCAACGAGCCGTTTCAGGCAATTTTCCGTAGGCACTGAATTTTCTATTCTCTCAACAGGTAAGTTTACAATACTTCATGCTCATAGCTATTAAGGGCGTCGTATGTATTGTGTTTCTGTACTCATTCAATGTGAATGTTTGATACACAACCACCTCTCTCTTTTACTTATATTTGTTTTTTCTGTTTTAGGCAGTCCTAAACATTTTTCCTATCACTAATCGCCACGTAATAAGAGATAGAATAAGATTAAAAGAAGGGCGGGGAGGTTAACCAGGGCTGAGCCCGGTAGGCTACCCTGCACTGGGGAACGGGGGAGGGGAAAGGAAAGTTAGAGAGGAGGAAATGGGAGCTATAAGCGGCAATAGTGCGAATAGCGGCAGTGTCCTGCGACGCTTTGTGCTATTCTATACAACACGTCTGAGACATTTCTATGTTGCACATGTTCTCTCGTTGAAGAAATATTGCTGAAAGATTGCAGGTTAGTGAGCATGTATCAACAAAGAATCGCTTACGCCAGCAGCTAAGTAGAATCATGGAAATTCATTGCAGTTTTACGCCATCTACGTATACACCAGGGGTCTCACACTCAGCTTATAGCCGGCGGGCCGCAGTCGCGAAATTTAGCTCCAAGGGCCGGGACAGTGCAGATGGTGGGGTCGGAGAGAGTTCGAACAAAATGACATTGCCATTTGAAAAGATCCGATATCTCATATATAGGTCATTTCTGAAGGGGATTTGGAGTCAGGATTCAAGAAACATCGATACCGATGTACACAACGAGTGAAATCTAGACGCAGATTGAAATGTAGATTTTTTGTTCCAAGGTTATGTTTCAGCACATGGTGACCACATGTTCCTCACGAAAGAAATGCTTGAGACCAGTCATGTCTGTGTAGCTCACGAACATACTTAATTAGAAAATAAAAACAAATGGGACGGAGACGGTCATGTGTGCCGTCCGGGCCGCTAGCGAACGGTCTCAAATCCCGTATACACCATGCGTTCCCCCCTCCTCCCCCGCTCAAAAAAAAAAAAGCCGTTACCAGCGTTGTTGCTGCTGTACGCCTGTTCGGATATACGGTATTGTACAAACTTTCTTTTACGGACAAGGTCGCCGTCGTGCGAAGGCTTCCTATTGACGTTATGTGATTATATGGCAACCCGCTACTGGTCGGCAAATTGAGCAGCGACTCCCATCAAATGCAGAAATGACAAGCAAGAACCGCTGTCAGCGAAGTGTATAAAGAGTTGTCCTATGAAGAAGCTAAAACAAGCCCCAATAAGTTGTTTTGGAAGGAAACTAATTCACTTTGAGCAAGAAGGGCAAAACTTTTGAGATAAGAAGACATTTCATTCAAGTGAAACAAAATAGGTCACAGTTAAGAAAGTTTCCAGCAGACATTTTCGTGCATAGGCGTTTGCCGCTACATTATATGGATCTATAATAACAAATTTGAGAATGTATCGAAGTATCTTAAGATGCAATTGCCAAGTATCGTATCGGATACAATTATTGCGGCAGTATTCTGTATCTGTATCTCCAATACTTTTTGCCTGAGTATCTTGTATCGTATCGCGATACAATTTCAAAGTATCTTTGCCCAGCCCTGGCTATTGTGTTGTGCACACCTAATGCAAGTCGCCTTTCCGTGGGTGTATTGTGTATTCCAAGCGCTTGTTTGTACACTTTCCACATCAAGGCTTCAATTTTTATTTCTTCTGCCATGATGACGTCCAGATAAGGGGCCACATATACTATTCGGCTAATGGCGAAAGCCTGCACCAGGGTGTCGGAACGGAACGAAAACCGAAAACAAAAAACGAAAAAAACGATATTTTTGACCGGAACGAAAACGTAACCGAAGCTTTATCTATTATTTCGTTCCGGAGTGAAACCGAAATTTTATCAATCGTTTTTCGGTTCACGATAAAACTTCGCAGTCCGGAACAACTGAGCTTATGCAATGTGAGCATATCTCAGGGTACAGTATTAACGCGTACCTCAGGCAGCAATTCCAAAGCAAAGATATGTTGAAATTGTGCGAAAAACGAAAACAGTCGCAACCAGAGATGTTTATATTGACGCAAGTGGACTTTTGAGGACCTGTCACGCTTGCCAAAGTGGAGAGGGCATTGTCGGCACTGAAGTTTGTTACAGCGAAGGCTCTTATGAGATCACAACAGCTGATTTTGGCACCATAGTTGTCCGCCGCCGCCCGTGTCCGTGACCACTATCGCGTGAAGTAAGAAAAAATAAAATGAGAAACAAGTTTATAGGATCGGATGGGATTTTAACCCGCGCCCCCTGCGTGGGTCGAGTCTTCCACCACAGTGCCACGCTGATGCTTATAACTCCTTCGCAAAAATACTCTATACAGGCGTCATGTCGGGCAAGGAATCGTGTTAACATATGTAATACAGCGTGGCAGAAGAGTAAAACGACAACCAGCCATCACACAATGCTAATTTCGCAAAGAGTGTGTGGTTTAATGCTTCCCACCCACTGCAAAGTGCTCAGCCTTAATTCATCGTCATCAGCCACAGCACAAAGCGCACATAATGCCTTACAGATGTGTAGAGGCTACCACGATTCTCCGAAGAATCACGAAAAATGACGTAGTGGGAACTTCGGTAGTTCAGAAAAATTACGATGATTTATGGCGTAGTGGGTACCCTGCATGTGTACTTGTATCAGCTGCCCCAAGAGACTCTACAACGGGCTCTACAAAGTCCGCTCTTCCAACTTTCGCTGTGACTGTGCTGCGCATTCCGCGCAGGCCTGGCAATCTTTTTATCAAAACAGCGGTCTCGCACATCACAGAGTGCACTCAGTGACATGCTGCTTCTGAGATCGGGCTCACTCCCTTGACACAAAGCACTGAGCCCACTAAAAATCGTGATTGAATTTGGAAAAAATAAGTACTATGACTTTGAACGGTATACTGGCTTGTGCTAGTTGGTAGGAATTCACCGTACAGTTACTTCCGCTCCTCTGAAGAACGTGTTTTACCCTTGTCCCGCTTTCTTAGGAGGAAGGAAAGTAACTACATCACAAATCACATTTTTTTATGATTACTTTAGCTTCAAATTTTTCCATAAAAAAACCGTTACGAACCGTTACGGAACATTTTTTTTTCGTTCCGGAACAGAAACGGAACGGAACTTTTTGCGGTGGAACGAAACTAAAACCGAAACAAAAAACATTTCGTTCCGACACCCTGGCCTGCACTAACCTAAATATGTTGGCCTCCATGGGACGACGAACTTTTAGTTCATAATATAGCATTTCCATTAGCAGCGAAAAAGTACTGAAGCCCTAACCACACGTATACGCGTCACAACGCGTCAGCGCGTTGCGTGCCCTCTCCCTATGCGCGCCTTCTCCCTCCATATAGGAACACGACGCGACGCCGAGTCTACAAGCCACGCGCTGACGCGTTGTGACGCATACGTGTGGTTAGAGCTTAACGGATATAGCGGAAAACACCTAGCACGACTGTCTTTCAAAGGTGAATGACAGGCGCGTCGCACTTCTGGGGGTACAGCATCCATTTATCCTTAGATTGTAACCGACTATACATTACTAGACTTTAAATTTTCAAACTTCCCTATTTCTATATTCATACACAGAGGAACCCCCACACTAACATTCATAAAGGGGGGTCGGACCTCCCTCCTGCCCCCCCCCCCCCCCAAAAAAAAAGGAATTCTGGCTACGCTCTTGGTTTGACGGTCGATATTGGAGCGCTGAGAGTGACCTATAGAGATAATGATCAACACCCAGCTCCTCAGTCACTAGTTCGCAAAATGTTTTAGGGCGTTCTGCGAGCACTCGAAGCCGTTCCGAGTGGCCGCTATTTGCGCTGTTGCTTTATTCGGCAAGACTGCACAGACTTTATCTGTCGTCATATTCGTGACGGAGACATGGCCGTACGTGCGTTTAAAGATTAATTGAACTCGCCTAAATAGCGCTCTCAAACTGAGATAAAACTTGGAAGGCCGCAAGCTTAGAAGAGATTACTGGATCGCGAGAAATCATATCGGGTGATTGCTACGTTTAATCGAAATTTCGAATTATCGAAGACAAATGAACTTATGGCGGGCGGAAAGGCGTTTTGCGTTTGAAACCACGTGCTAAGTAAAGCGATTCTAAAAGACACGTAGAACAACAACAACGACAAGAAAAAAAAAAACATCTACACTTGAAGCGATTATGTTGTTCGACATTATATAGGCAACCACAAGTTAAAGATTCTCGTCAGTTTCACGCTTGGAAAGACGTCGGACAGCGACGCTGTCGCCCTTTCGTCAGCCATCGCATTTTGCAGTTATGGCAAAGTTTTCGCGGGTACTATCATCATCATCATCATTATCGTCATAATTTTCTTTTAATTTATTTAAAGGAAAGCATCATCATCGCTGTTTTGTTTCATTTATTCCTTTACTCAGTCCCCCCTCTGGTCACGTGATCTGCGTGACGTCAGCCTACTACTGCTACTGCTACTACTACTACTACTACTACTACTACTACTACTACTACTACTACTACTACTACTACTACTACTACTACTACTACTACTACTACTACTACTACCACCATTACACTTCCACGACGATGACGACGTCACAGGCTAGACTAAGACATCTTCGCTGTAAAGAAAAGTGCAAGCACCCCTCGAAGGGAGCTAGTATTTTTTCACCAGTCAATGAACCGTCCACATTTCTGTGACGTCAGTACACGGCGGACGACGCACTTTTTGTCAGCATGGCCGTTTGCCCTTGGCAATGAGCAGAAGGCAATGAGTCTGCGATGCTGAGAATAGTTCAACCTGCCGAACTGATTACAGCGTTCATATATTCGCGATTATTTATAGCACGTCTCCACCAGGCATCTGGTGGAGATAACCAACTAAACCAGGCACCCTGGTTTAGTTTCCGAAAAGTTTTGACTGACGCCGTGACTATTTAGCCGTCTAGTAGTAGTAGGGGAGGTAGTAGGGTATTAACAGCTGAGCTGTTTAAGCTTGGGGTTCGGCCGGATTCGTCCGCAAAAACTCGGCGGGTATGCGCCACATATAGCGGGTATGAGCCAAGCAGCTCCTAGCATAGCATAGCCATGCATAGTATACTGTAGCAAGTGGGTGGGAAAGGGAAGTGAGGATAAGGAGGGAGAAAATGAAGATGGGAGAGGGTGAATAATGGCAGAGTCTTGTATATTTTAGCAAGTGGATGGGAAAGGGAAGTTAGGTGAGGAGGAGGAAAAGGAGTAGAGGAGAGGGTTAAATATGGCATAGCCTTGCATAGTATACTTTAGCAACTAGATGGGAAAGGGAACTGAGCGCGAGAAGGACTGATGTAAGGGTGATATGAAGAGAAAGGAGGTTGAAAAGAAGGAGGTGAGAGGGTACAGCATAGCATAACCACGTACAGCACCTTGCTATGCATGTAAACATGCATAGCAAGGAGTGGGAAAGTCAAGTGAGGTTGAGGAGGAGTGATGTGAGGGTGAGGAGGAGAAAGATAGCAGGAGCGAGTGCAATATAGAAAGAGATAAAGAAAGATAAAAGAAATATGAAAGAAAGAAGAAGATATGAAGAAAGAACTCAATCTCCAGGTGCTGGCGCTTGCTATAAAATATAAAACAAGCCGATCAGAAGAGAGCACAGGCGGGGTTATGCGGAGTAATTACGCTGCTCCTTCCACAAAGGGTGGTGAATAATCGACGATTCATATACGGAATCGACTGAGTGCTGCTGCCCCCGCACGGTATAGGCGTTCCGTTTCTTCGTTATGTTCTGCCGATGTCGCCGCCATACAGTTGGCGAAATACCAGCCAGACGAGTTGGACGTGTCGTAATAAAACCTCTCCCGGAGGCGTGAGCGCCAGACGCGAAGGGTAAGAAGGAGGAGAGACGTGCTCGTTCAAAGGGAGATGGCCTTGGAAGAACGCCGCTGGCTGACCATGACATTGACGCGTCCGTCCCCCAGCACCACGTCTAATTCACCGTCTTTATATCTCGACGTACAGCACACCCCCTTCCCGGTTCCTACGGTGGACACCTCCTCAACGTGATGCGAAGACAAGCTAGATTGCGTCACGTTATGCCTGCGCGTACACCAGCAGCCGGGAGATACGTGTAGCAGCTGAGGGAGCAGCATCCCACGTCGTATGCACGTGTATGCGATGCCGGAAGCGCAGGGGCGTTTCTCACTGGGCTTGAAATAAGGAAGCTGATCACTATTGCAGCGAATGCATACGCGTTGCCCTGCATACGCCTTGCGAATGAAACGACGCGGAAGATCGGCGTGGAACACGAGTGCGGACGTGCAGTCAGTAGACAGTTTTAGTGCCGGGGCCCCAAGCGGCTCGTGTACGCGGCTGCGAGTACAAATTTAGGAATGCAAGAGCGTGCGTACGCAAGCGGCTAGGGGTCCCCAGCACTCTCTGATAGCGAGTTTTAGTGCCGGGGCCCCTAGCCGTTGGGTCCGCGCATTCTTGCGTATGTCCCCGCTTTCTTCTGTTCGACAGCCTTATCCAAATAGGGCACAAAAGAACGCAAGGCCTTGCGTCCGAAAGCACCGTTGGGGACCCGACACTAAAGCTCTCTTATATGTAAGCGGGGAGGGTACAAAAGAACGCAAAAACGCCTGGAAACAACGGCCAAAGGTTCCTGGCACTAAAACCCTCTAAAGAGTTTTAGTGCCGGGTACCTGTAGCCAGTTGGTCCCCAAGCTCTTGCATTCTTGTGTACTCTCCCCGCTTTCTTCTATCCTCCCAAGGAGAGCACAAAAAAAAAAAAAAAAAACGCGAGAGATTGGGTACGCAACGCTTGTGGGCCCTGTCTCTAAAGCACTCTAATTGGCCGCTTCGTAAAAGCAACCAGGGGCGTAGCCAGGCGGAGGGGGGGGGGTCAAGCCCCCCCCCCCCTCCCGAAATTTTTCATTTTTTCTTGCGTATATATACACGCGCACATACAAACGCACGCACGAACATACATTGAGTATGATTGAACCCCCCCCCCCCCCCTCCCGAAAAAAAATTCTGGCTGCCCATGAAAGCAACCACTAAGCGGACACTTAAATGACGTGCCAAATAAGCCTAGAGTCTAGACTGATAAATTATTCTTTAAAAGTTCTATTACCGTTAATTACGCCCTTCATTATTATAAAAAATGTTATGCGGACTATGAGTTACGATATGCAGTCACTCCATTGTACATAATGTAAACAGTTCTACCGTTTTTACTTGATTGTAACGCGAGGGGTGACTTTCCATTGCGTCCAGGAAGAAAACATAGAATTGCGGTATTCGATTGTAACGCGAGGGTCGCTTCTCTTAGTTCATTTATTCCTCTTCATATAATTAGCTGAATAAACAACAACTTACTAATCTACCCTAAAGGCTGCTCTATGCATAGCTACTCTATGCATAGCTGCTCTATGCCTGTGGTGCTAGTATGTAGTAGTAGTAGTAGTAGTAGCAGTTGTAGTAGTAGCAGTAGTAAAAGGCGTAGCCAAGGGGGAGGGTAGGGGGTTCAAAGCCCACCCTCGAAAATCTTCAATTTTGCATGTGTGTATATATACGCGCACACACAAATGCACGCACGATCGTACAAAAAAATATGGTTGAACATCCGCCCCGCCCCCCCCCCCCCACCCCCCGAAAAAAATGTCTGGCTACGTTACCGGTATTATAGTAGTAGTAGTAGTAGTAGTAGTAGTAGTAGTAGTAGTAGTAGTAGTAGTAGTAGTAGTAGTAGTAGTAGTAGCAGTAGTAGTAGTAGCTGTGGCAGTAGTAGCAATCACGTGGCGTAGCGATGCGTAATATGGCCTATACCCAACACTGCAATATCCGTTTAAGCTACCCGAATTAGCTCCACCTCTGACTTACTAAACAAATGTTTAACTGGAATTTCGTGGACGGCGCGCGTCGTGACGATGTCGATATCAACGGAAGTTGCCTGCACATAAGCAGTAATCATAACTTATGTGTCCTCTAAGCACTTCCTCTCTTGCTGCTTGTTCCTGGGGTGCTATTCTGGACACTGTCAAATTACACCATCTTGTCAAATTTCGTGATGACGGCATTTTAAGCCAATCAGAGAGGCCGTAGCAGCTCTGTGGGCCCATCAGAGTTGACCAATGGCGGAATTTTGTAATATGGCGGAATTTTACAATGTCCAGAATGTGACTACTTATTTGTGTTTACGTCTGTGCGATTTGATTTTGTTTTCTTTCCTACTTTCTTTTCTCTTTCTTTACCCCCTATCTTCATTTCCTCTGTATTAAAACATAATAATAATAATAATAATAATAATAATAATAATAATAATAATAATAATAATAATAATAATAATAATAATAATAATAGCCCTGGACTGAGCCACAGCAGGGGGCAGCATCCGCTGCAAGAGGTGGGGGAGGGGCGGCAGTCAACTCGGGACACTTACACATTATACGTGCTTCATCACGCCGGAGTGAAATGCGAAGAGAGGAACGCATGTCATCCATCTAGTTGTCTGTCTGTTTCCTGCTAAGCTCGCCTGCAAGTTCACTTATTAGTTATTTATTTCTTTTATCTCTCCGCCTTTCCATGTAGAAATTCTGTCGTAACAAACTGTCTTTCCTGCATTCCCTTTCTCCCTCTCTCGTCATGCGTATCCGCTACAGCAGGCTGTCAGTGACAACGAACCCCCGCGTACAGTTCAGGTTAAATTGATCGATATGTCGTGCAATTTATGTGGGTCCGGAAAAAGCAAAAGAGGTAAGCGGGCATTGTCGGATCCCTACTCTACATTGGCGTTAGCCATTAGGGAGGTGGGTGGGAGTTTGGAAATTTTGAAATTTTGCATGTGTATATATTCGCGCACACATGCATAAATGGTATCTAACACCCCCCCCCCTCCCCCCGAAAAAAAAATTCTGGCTACGCACTCGAAATTTTTGAAACATTTCAAACATTCCCATCTTTGAATACATTTTGTAACGAGGAGGTAACCACTCCTCCTCGTTACAAAATGTATTCAAAGCCACTTTACTTTTCGGAGGGGAAAAAAATATTTGAAAAACTTCTAGCAGCTTCGCACTGGTAGCGCCAAGCCTGAAGGAAAAGCGGAGATGGGCGGCCTTCCCTGTTTCTCTTGATTTCTTTCTTTCTTTCTTCTTATCTTTCTCTCTGTTTTTTTATCTCTTTTTTGTATCTGTTTCTTTCTATTTCTTTCTTTCTCACTCTATTTCTTTCTCTTTCTCGCTCTTTCTTCCCTCTCTTTCTCTCTATTTATCGCCTCCTCATCTCTTTCTTTGTCTAAGTTTTTCTGTCTTCTTATCTTTATATGTCATTATTCTTCTCTCTATTTTCTATCTCTTTCGTTCTCTCTCTCTCTTTTTCACGTGTTAGTTTTCGTTTGACACACGACTTAGCAGGGTGCGCTACCCAGTCGCGTTCCGCAGGACCCGATCAAGTTGTTTTCAATTCAATTCGCACCTGCTGTACACGGTAGTGGGGCTTGCCCAATTCCTGTCGCGCATACCCACCTGTAAAGAGAATGGAGAGAGCACCGAGCACGTGCCGGTTCATGATGATGATAGTTTTTTTACGACGGAAACCTATTTCTCATAGTTGGCCTGGGTCATGCCTTCATTTCATTGAGAGTTTGGACTCGCGGGTTCAGCCACAGAGGTGTTTGACCGCAATCCAGAAACTGTTTGGCATGGCTCAGAGAACACTTACCGCAATGCAACCACGGAATATTGAAACTACTGTAACTGAAACATAAATGCGCGCAATTACAACCGAAGCGCTCCTGAAAGCGGGGCTTCCTGTCAGCGCGAGAGATGGCGGCACCTGCATGCGCCGGAAATCCCGGAAGCCGCACCACCGCGCTGACCGTAAAGTGGCAGCACCTGTTGAACCGTTTGATACCCGAATGACCGAAGGAGCGTTGATCAATTGTACGGCTTTAGAATAAGCTGTTCTTATTACTTATTACTTGGTAATTCGCGTAGGTGATGTCAAAAGAGTAGCGACCGCGACGTTTCTTCTGTTTCGTACAATCGGCTTTCGGCGTACGCAGCCTGCGAAAACATAGCCTTCGAGACTCGGTATTGTTCCTCATAAACAAACATCAAAATAAAATTTCTTGGTCATTTTATTGCCAGCGCACATAAAAGCCGGCAATGTAAAAAAAAACATATATGCTAAAACATTTGAAAATCGAAAAAAAAAAACGAAAGTGGATGATCGGAAGTCGACAAAAAACAAGACAAACTTTCGGTCGCAACTTTGGCTTGACTATAGCTTGACTTTTATCGACTTTTTTCTGGCTCGGTGCAGCTTCTCGTGGCAGCTTGCGTTTTCAGTGGCGTTGGCGTTGCGCTCTGATTGTGCCTCCAGTGTGCGGAATCGGCGCGCGAAAACGAACAGCGCAACTGCTTGTTTGGAGTAACGTGCCTGTTTGAAGTAACGACGACATGCACCACCTTTATGCGAAAATGTCATGTAGATGCGACGCAGCGGCGCGAGAAAGGCAAAAGTAGGCTGCCGACACCCATGCCAACATTCCGAAAGTAAGCATCATCGTTTGTGAAAACTGTAATTAAAAACATCATCAGCGATCCATTTTGGTGTTGCAAGTAGCTGCCGTAGTAAGGCTGACCATGAAGTAAGGTTAATGAATATGTGTGATTGTTTTTAGACATTCGACATTTAAGCAATCGAGTTTTTACCTTCGGGAGGACAGCCGATGCAGGAATTTAGAGCTGGCGTCAGTTTAATTGGAATGTATACGAACGCATGTGTTGCTGTTGAAAAGAAGAATGCCGTGTGTTCCTTTTATTCATGTGGCATTGGGGCTATGTATTAATGCAGGAATTAAGGGCACACACTCAAGTGAAATTAACTGGATCGACAGATTTAATATACAATTGATAAATGATTGTGCTTACTTCCATGATGGCCTTCGCAAGAATGATTGTCAATCGAGGGTCTACACAGACCAGTAGGTCCCGTTCTAAAAAGAAGAAAAAGTATCTGAGGCTGTTGAACTGTCTGTAAACTGTGCGTAAGGCAAAGCTGTTTAGCATTGAAACCTGACATCATAAGTACTGAAAAATATTGAGATAGAGGCAGTGGTAGTAAGATATAAAGTTATGTGTTATAACAGTTGTAAAGTGGCAGCTATGACTACAAGCAGTTGCTCAAACAGGTTCATAAATGTCACGTTAATCGCTTCCCTTTCAGATGGTGTTTTACCTCACATATCCGGACGGTAATGTTGATCTGGAACTTCTGTGCAACATATGCCACCTTAGGTTGGCTATTATGATGAAGATTGCCCGGTGCGAGGGTAACGTCGACGCGGTCCGCAATGTTCTGAGCAAGACGACACGTGCCACGAGTGCCTTGTCGAAGGGAGTCGACAGGACAGCGTCTCACACTTCTTCCTTAGGTGAGGAAGTCTTCCAAATCATGCCAAAGTCTGGATTTGTATAATAGTATGTCAGAAACCATAGTGCACTAAACAAACACGAGAAAGGATGAAGACAGGACAAGCGCTTACTTTCAACTAAGGTTTTATTGCAGATCCTGTGTATATATAAACACGCATCTGAAACTTCAAGAGGAAACAGCGGAGACAAAAGAAAGAAGGTAAGTGGACACGTGTCATCTAAGCCGAACATAGAAGCTCTTTCTTCTATAAAACAAGAGACGGCATGCTGACACATTCATTTCCTGCCCTAGGTATCTCAGACGCTTCTACAATTTCTCCAGTTATCTTGTTGCAATGGCAATACAATGGCATATCACAATTGCAACAAGATAACCAGAGAAACTATACAGGTGTTTAAGATAGCTTGGGCAGGAAATGAATGTGTCAGCATGCCGTCTCCTGTTTTATCTAAGAAAGAGCTCCTATGTTCAACTTAGACAACACCTGCCCACTTACCTTCTTTCTTTCTGTCAGTTGTTTCCTCTTGAAGTTTTGATGCATGTTTACATGTACACATGATCTGCAATTAAAACCTTAGTTGAAAGTAAGCACTTGTCCTGTCTTCATCCTGTCTCGTGTTTGTTTAGTGCACTATGGCTTCCGAAGTACGATTTGGCACTTTGTTATACTCATTACCTCACTGACCCCAATGTTTGATTGAAATATGGGTCTGTTTTTCAGAAACTAGCTTCAAAAATGGAAGACAAAGATTGCGGTAGTAAATACAGACACGGTATTGACTTACCGGACTTTGCTATGACTGCATTTGTGCGGAAAGTGCCGAAAGAACAGGAGTAGCTTAAAGCTGCATTTGCTGTTCCAATGTGCCTTTTTTTGTCATCGTCACGCCCCCTGCTCGCTCTGTTCTGCTTCATCATTCTCATATGATCATGAAAAACAAGACCCTGCCCAGTACTACTGCTAGAAATTAATGCCACTGTAGCAACATGTTGCTGAAATTCAAGTGCGCCAACCACTGGTCTATTTTTTCGTATCCTAGAACAATAGTTTGTGTGAAAATCCCAATGGCAATTCTCAAAAAGATGACTCAGTGAGAGCTTGCTGCCATCATAGTGAATGAATTGAGCATCAGAACTACTGATAAAGTTTACTGATCTAGCTCGGGTCATACTCATGCATATACCTGCCTTATTAATTGTGTGTGTGTGTGGGGGGGTCACATGGTCATATTGGCGCAAGCCAACTTTTATTCTTCTCTGTCGATTGTATTGATATTGAACATGAATATAGAATGAGACTTCGTTTATGGCGTTATATGGGTTGGCTATGGAGCCACAGTGAACAATGCAGAAAGAATTACAAGTAGGAAGGTTTAGTTTTATTACTCACCATTTTATTCTTCAATAAGATAGTCCACCCCTTCCTTAAGATTACAAAAAAAAAACACTGTTGCACTTTACAACTAAGTATGACTTGCATCCTTTATTTTTTCTTCTTTTTTGCAAACATTGCTTTCAATGTACTTATGGAACAGGGAGTACTTGTTGCTGTAGCCAAGGTTTTGACTAGGGGACTTGTCTCCGTTGGAGACTGTTTGAGCCTAATATCAAGACATGTCCACTTTTCAGAATGTTACCTCCAGCCATAGAGTTTCCTGCAATAGTTACTAGAGGGAACTCCGGCGCTGCAATCGTTCAGCTACTATGGCAATCATGGGAAGTACACGGATTTGCCTAATCTTTGTGGTTGCGGCTTCAAACGCACTTGTGGCTTTGCTTATTGCTGTGTTTTGGTGTTCGTTTCGGATAAAAGAATGGACTGTTGGGAACTTCTTGACCCAATTTGAATTGGTGAGTCTAAAAGGTCATAGTAGTGAAGTGGAACTGCTGAACGTTTGCTGAACTTTGTCTTGCGACCAAGCAGCCGCAGGTGACACGGAGCCAAACAGAGTCGAAAGAATGAAGCTTAGACAAATCTGTGTACTACACATCATTCCCGTGCTGGCTGAAGCGCCATGCATTGCAGTTCCCATAGACACTAGTGCCAGAGTTCCCTCTAGTGTATTATTTGGAAACTCTGTGCCTCCAGTGACATATTCCCTCTTCAACTACTTTTCTCCACTTTTAGCCTCCATCTTTCCCTCAACTTCTGTCTTGTTTGAACGTCACGTCATTTAATACCCGTGTCACAGGGGTGCTTGGAAGGCCTTCCAGCCGGTAGTCTATTGACACAATGGTCAAGCATGAGCTGCTACACAAAGTGTTTTGATGACCGTCGAGTCAACAGAGCACCCCACAAATCTATCGAAACATGGATAGCCATTGAGCAATGGAAGTGGAAACAGTGTGATTGTGCCCTCCCGTTCACAGTGTGCTCATACTTGCGATTAAAAAAATAGGAATCTAACCAGTATGCTTTAAAAGGTAAGTATATGTGAGCATTATGAATTATGTAATAAAGTATTTTTGCCACTTGAAGTGTGTGAACTATACAGGCTCTCAACAATAGCGACGTTTTTCTCTTCATCATGCTGCCTACGCCTGTTTCACTCGCCACAGTTTCACTGCTCAACAACTTAAAAACTAAATATGTATTCACAACTATCTATAAAAAATTTATTGAAATGTTTAGACAAAATAACAGACATATTTGTGCTTTAAAGGGGCCCTTCAACACTTTTCCATGTAACCGTCTAATGGCTCAATTAAAAGAGCTTATTACCTCACGAAACGACTGCTGCAAAAATTTATAGAATCCGTCAAGTACGAGCGTAGTTGCACTGTTTTTCCGCACACTTGAAGTGCTTTCTCTCTCCTTTCGTGCCAGCGAGCGCGCTGAAAGCTACGCTGGGAGGGGGATGACAAGGGGTTAAGAAGATGCATCCTTTCGTGCACTTTATTCGAGCACTTTGTTTTCATTTTTTCTTCGTATGCGCAGCTTACTTTCAGTGTGATCGCGCGCACGCATGTGGTGGAATTTTGCGGCAGCCACGGTAACTATGCAGCTGACGATGCTCAAATGAGCTAACAGCCATGGACTTTGGGTATTTGGTGCAGTAATTTGGGTGTATGGCATCATTTGTAGAGAAGAGGGAGTGATTTCTAGCTGACTTCGAGAATTAATTGTAAATTCCAGGCCGCGTGCTGCGCTATAATGTTTTGCTTCCATGTTCTCGGGAGCCTCGACTGCCGATCGGCAGCGTTTTCTGACCATGCTGAAAAAGTGTTGCAGGGCCCCTTTCAGTGGACTTAACCAAGAAAGGGCTGAAATTCAGGTTAATATGGAATCTTAAAGACATGAAAAATTCAATTGCAGTCTTGAAGAAGACAATTCTGCTTGTCAAAACGTCGGCTCCAGCGACACACCATGTTCACGAAGTTTAAGTGGACTTAAATAATCTAACTTTCGGTGACATGAAAACATGAATAAGGATCCGCAGCGGCGCACAATTTTTGCGAGAAACACCTGAACCACTGAACGGCCGTTCAAGTCTGCCATGTAGCAGCGCGACAACTCCATCGAGTTGATAGAGTTGTGGCGCTTTGATGGCCATCGACTGAATGGCCTTTCAAGAGTGCCCGTGTGACTCAGGCATAACTCTTCACACACCTCAATTGAAGTATTAACACCTATAGCACACAAAAGGAACAAGACACAGAGGTATGATGCAGACCTCCGTGCCTTGTTTCTTTTGTGCACTAGAGGTGTTAATATGGTGCACCAACGTGTCCGATGTTCTTTCAATCGCAGGTTGTTGCTGTGCCCATTCAAGTCTGCCCTCAACACCGTGGTACAGGCAGAGTCAATGCTGTTCCAGTGTCGATTCGAGGCGCTGAACTGGGACGAACGCAGAGCCATCATTGAGCGTGCTTTCTCTGAATCTAATGAACTCCTGATGTGCAACATCAACCAGCAATTTCGTGATATTCTGACGACGCTGACAAAGGTTCTTGATGCTACCCTGAAGAACTGGAGTCGCATCGTTGAAGCCAAAAAATTTTCTGTTAACGGTGAGAGCACGACTTCAATTAATCATTCAATCTTTATTTCCCATTTAATGGCGGAGGATGATGATGAAAAAGCTGCAGTGAGAGGGCTGCAGCTTTTAAGCGCATGCTAATCATACACAGGCAGTCAAAATTATCTTGTACGCTCATGTAACAGCCGCATACAGTTTGCAGTCGTTCATTTTTTCATTTTTCATTTATTTACCTTAAAGACCCCGGAGAGGTGTTATATAAGAGTTGGTTATACAGACGAAAATTACAGCAGTTGTCCACGAAAAAATCTTGTTATTTCTTCCATGAAGGCTGGTGAGGTGGTGATGGAAGTGATGTGGTGGGGAAGGCCGTTCCAGTCTTTGGCTGTGCGATGAAAAATTGATGACGAGCAAACAATAGTACGCGCACTTCGGCAAGCAACATTAAATGGATGGCCTGTGTGCAGGGAAATGTGCGAGGGAGGTAGAATGTGACAATATGTGGCCCTCACATGTGAACCAGGCCATTCAATAACTTTTTTTACTGCGAGTATGAAATTCACTGTAATTTGCCATGTTCGATCGTACACACCACTAGAAAAGTGAATGCTGTCCTTTTCGTAATGAAATAATGAATTTATTCTTTCATGTTTGCTGCATAATGGACTTCCGTAAAATCCCGAGCAAGCGCCTCCCTCCCTTTTTCTGAAGATTTGAGAAATTCGCCAATGACTGAGCAAGCACTGCCCCCCCCCCCCCCCGCCCTCCTCCCATTTGCTTCATTCTGTGTTTTTTTTCTTGACGAGGGCTGATAACGACATTGAATGCATGCCTATTAAATAACGCATTTCATTGGAAGCGCGCGCGACTCTTCCGCCTTCATCTTGAATTTTGAACCGTGACCGAGCAAGCACCCCACTACAAATCTTGTAGGATTATCTTTCACCATAGCGTGGGAGCTTGCTCGGGATTTTGCGGTAATCGGCTTCACTGTGGCCTGCCAGTGCTGCTTGATTCACCAGCACATTCATAAATAAAAGAACCAGGTTTTCGCATTGCAAACAAACAAGCATGGGGCGCAGATTACTCTGTAGTGATTGCGTGGGGCGTGCGTCGTGGGAATGCGGTCAAAATTTGAGCTGCGAGGTCGTGCAAGCTTCTTTTTGCTGGAACTGCTCCTTGAGAGCGAGAGGTGAGGTAACGCGCATGTATGCATGCGTAACAGGCACACACCCGTTTGGAAAGTCCATGGCCGGTCATGAAATGTCGCTGACCGTGGCACGTGACGTCGGTTCTTCATCTAATGTAGAGTGCCCAGTGCCGCCACTGCATGTGTGCTGAGAAACAAAATAGAAATGAAACGAAAGGAAAAAATTACCACCCAAGCACTCTGTAGAGATGGTTAAACAGAAAAGCTCAAACATGCGGCCCTGGTGTTTATCACTGGTTTAATCCCAACAGTTCGATGAAGTCTTTCTCAATTATTGGTTAAGTCTGTCCAGAAATCTTAATTGGTGTTTGCTGCCCATGTGTTCCCTTCTTCATTTTTAGTGGACCAGTGGTGACAAGTGAGATTTGCCCAATTTCTGTGGCACATTCACGGTAGGAGTTATTGCGTACATAGGACGGACGAATTTTGATTTTACCTAGCCTTTTACCTCTGAGCCGGGACTCTTTTTACACTTCGCTGTAAAAGGAGACGGGACTTGCCATGTCGACACAATGTGCTCACTCTCTTCCGGACTGAGAAAGGTAGAGAGCTTCACTGCTTGCAGACGCTAGCAACAGCGTAAGGGGAGAGTGTATGGTCTTTGGCTGTGAAACTTGCCTCCTGGAAGCATGGTAACAGGAGACTGAAGTTTCTTCTAACATGTGCAGTAATGAACCGATTTGAAAAATACTTCCAGTGAGATGTTTCCCGGACGGCCACTTGTCACTTCCAGTGATTAACCAAAATTTTCAGTAGGGCCTGACAAGGGGCCTTTTAAGTCACCTTCCATGCTACCCATGGCACATGAAACCCATGGCGTTGGTGGTTCAGTGCTGATAAGAGTTACTTGGAGTTTGTCAGTTGGAATGCATCGTTCGGAATTTGTTCTCTGCTGAACTTTTTCTTTCTCAGTTTCTGGCTGCCAAGTTGGAGGTTTCTTTCTTTCTTTCTTTCTTTCTTTGTTTCTGAGGGGCTCGTTTCTTTGTTAGGCACGACCAAATGAATCCAATTGACATTTAGACGAAGGAAGGCACAGGGTCCATTAATTGTTGTGTTTTGAAGGTTTGGGTTCGGATCCCACCAATGAAAAGGGTCTTCTTTCGTCCACTTTAATTCATTTCAGTTTACGTCATAATTACTAAGCTACAGTTAAAGGCAACAATTAATGTCCCATTATGCTTTCCTTGGCCTAATCGTCCATTGGATTCATTAAGTTGGAGGTGTGGTTCTCACATGAGTCCATATGGCAATTTGAAGCCTCCCCGCTGTGGCTACTTACATGCCTGCTCCACTGTTTTGATACATTAAACCCTATGAATCAATTGATATAATCAATTGATCTATCAGGTCGATGAATCAGTTTCAAGTGTGAACACGTTTGCATGGGCGTTCTCCCTGCCTTGCAGTGCCGTTCGAGCATGCCCTCTCCCTCGTGAGTGCTCGGCGGGTCATCCTACGAGCGGGCGATGCAGTCATACAGGAGCACCACCTTCCCGAGTTCCTGGCGGGCATGTTCCTGGCAGTATGCGAGCAAGGCACCGCACACTTCAAGAGGTCGGCGAAGTTTCGCACCCTGCACCAGGACGAGAGGATGGTGGACCTGCGTAAATCTTTAAGAGTAAGAAAAAAAGTCACAGTTTTGCCACAAGGGTGAAGCAATGAATGCGATAACAAATTGGAATGTCGATCGAAGAAAGGCTAGCAGCTCACTCCTTTAGCACACACGGCCACTGCAGCCAGCAAAGTGACCTTCGTGCGGTCTATGGCTTCAATGCAAACATTGCAATGAAAGAGATAAGCGTGAAAGCACAGGCGACCACGCCTTGTACGACAGTGTACGGAGCTGAAGGTGTAGCCCCACTACAGTGGTGAAAGACGGGCGGGGCAACGCCCTAAGCACACACTTTGGCCCTTGGCACCACTTTGGCCCTTGGCGACATCGCATACTAACCTATGACATTAAGTTTGCTGGGGCGAGGCTCTCACCGTGAATTAATGAAACCAAGGGAATTTTTGTTTTTTAGGGGCTCATTTATTTGTGAGACGCAACTAAACAAATCCAACATACAGTGAATCTGTCGGATTGGTTTGGTTGCGTCTAACAAAGAAATGAGTCCCTCGAAGAGAAGGTGAAGGTAACATCTGTAGTACAAGTGATCAGGGAAAAAAACATTACTGTAACCTCAAGAGATGAAAAAGATGACAGTGCCATGGACTTGTGAATGACATTTACAAATGCGAAGCATTTCTGCATGAAACAAAGGCACTTTGACTGTACCTATCTGTCTGTCAAGCCTCCCGTGTCTTCGTGCTCTCGCGGCCATGTCATTAACTTTTTTCTGTCGCAAACGTTGCTCTGGTTTTCAAGCTTCTGCTTCACCCCTGTAATGGCTTCACGATACCCTCGGGCAGATGATTACTGACTGTGGCTGATGCGCATTACTTGCAGGCTGCTTTTGAAGCGCAACGAGGATACTTAACGACGTGTAGTCCACTGAAGGCTGACGAAGTGGACAGCCAGGCAGCCGTGTACTTCCCGCCATGCATGTCCTGCATTATACACCACCTTGAAGAGAGATAGGAGACTTGCCCACGATGATCGAGTGAGTGGCACCAAGATATCGTCAGTAGCGTTGAAAAGGAGGAGATGATGCTGTCTTCTTCTGTCGGGCAGCTAATCTGGTAGACACCTGTTAATTTAGCGTCCTTCGTTTTGCACTTGCTTCTATTACACTTGTCTTAGTAGGCAGCCTGGCATTTTCCCTTGGACAAAAGAATTGTCAGTAAGCATAGGCGTGCACACGGGAGGGAGGGGGGGCATGGGGGGTGCCCCCATGACCTAAGGGAGGGGCGCAAAGTCTGCCTCATACTTTTACCCAGTCAGACCTGTCCCGTAATTGTTTAAAGAACAAGGCTATGGCCACACAGGTTTTTGACAGTAATGGGGGCCAAAGGCCCCTGATGTTGCATCCCCGGAGCTGTTTACTTCCCATCTTTACTCCTAGAAAGCCAGGGACCAAAGGCAGGCCATTTCGAGAAGCATGTCATATTTTGTTTGGACTCTACCAATAGGGGTGGCGGTGGACTGTGACAAAAGTTTGCCCCCCCCCCCCCCCCCTATTGGGAACCCTGCGCACACCTTTGTCCATAAGGTAAGGTGTGCAGGTGCAGATGCAAAACAGAACCAGCCAACACAAATGCTGACTATCAACTGAAAGGGCACACCGTGCCAATAAAGAAGATAGACACAAGACATATGCTATGTGTATACCCAGGAATGGCAGCGCCATCCACCAATCAGACACACGTGCCGGTTGTAGCATGCATTTGGCTTTGTACTCTTGTTTACATGTCTACATGCCTTACCTTCTTTCATGATGAATCTCTACCAACTAGCTCAACTTTCTGTTGTTCTAAGCTTTATGTCTGTTCATTCTTGAAATGTTTGTGATAGTATTCGTAAAGAACAGCGTGACAGGTTGGCTGTGGTCGGGACGTGTGAAGTCCTACCATGGCAAGGAACTAGCACTAGAAATTGTGAGGATCAAGCATCTCTGCAAGGCCACATTGTCTCCGTTCAGCGATACAGATTGGGTTTTCCTTCTGGTAGTGCGAGCAAGAGAACACAGTTAAGAATTAGTGCTGTTTGTAATTAGTGTCGCCATCCAAAAATTGATTGGAATTCTACTTTAATGTGGACATGCATCATATAGCTGATGAAAATAGACACATATAAATGAAAACAAGCTTGCTCTCCCCCATCTGACTTGGGCACCTTATGGAAATCATGAATTCGAAAGACCAATGTCCTGATCTAAAGATTTAGGTTCTAGTAGGTTTGCCATACTCTAGACTTGAAAATGTAGGGTGTGGAGCAGTTGGAGAGTATAGGCAACACGGCAAATCACAATGTTCCGAAACAGTATTCTCATTCGATTAAATTCAGGGGTATCATTTCCAGTTTGCTTTGATTGGGTGTGGGTAGAGAAAATTATCAATGCACCGGCCATTGCGAAAGCCACAGAGTAGTGCATTGTGTAGGATGCCTTTTACTGAACTGGGGCTGCTGCACACTAGACTTGATGTTATGCAAAAGAAGAAGTATTGAAAGGGATCAGTTTGAAAAGTATGACTGTTGTGTTTCACTAGCAGTGATGTAAATGAAGTGTGAGCAAGTCCCTGACATGTCTAACGCCATGTGTGGTTTGAAGAGCTAAAACTTCGCGATGAAACTACGTTGACAAAGGGAGTGCAGACAGGAAAGACGCTCAACTTGCAACTGAGTTAGATAGGCATGAAATAATCCCATAAACAACAACTGTGCATGTGCCACAACCAGTGTGCCTCTTGAAAAAACTTGTTGACCAAAAAGCAGATATAAAAGCCAAACGATATCATTTGATTTTAGCACATAATGCATTGAGGAGACATATTATCTGTTAAGATCAGATGCGTTAGACAGGGGCGGCGCCAGGATTTTTTTTACTGGGGGTGCAGCTACAACAAATGAGTTCCTTCATGGGGGCAGGGAGGCGGGGAACTTAGGCACTGTGTTTTGACTATGTTTGCTCTTGGGAGGGGCAAAGGGGGGGCAGGTGAAAATTTTGGGGGGGCTCCAGCCCCCCGTGCCCCCTGCTGGCGCCGCATCTGGCATTAGATGTGTTAAGATCAAATCATATCCTTTTTATTTTTATATTAACACGAAAGTGTTTTATGCCGGGGGCCACCAAGACTTCAGTGACGTATTTCCGTCACGGAAATGACGTCGAAAAAATTTACACAATCAGATGGCAAAGAAAAAAAGTTCCATCGACAGGCATCGAACCCACGATCGCTTGGTCCGCAACAAGAGATGCCGGGCACGCTATCCACTGCGCCACGGTCACAGACTCAAGAGGCTTTACAAACACGCCTTTTATATCTACCACTCTCCCGGTCGGCGGGGTGGTGTTGCCCTCTGGGAGCGGTAAAGTAATTCGTCATTACTGTGGCCTCCACGATTAACACCTCCAACGCGTTACACGTCCGTCCCATTCGGCGCGTTTTCAATAGAAGTTCAATTTTGTCAATGCCTTAACATACCACGAGGTGGCGATCTTAGCCCAAGCGTCGTAAAAGCGTCGGCCTCGCTCATAGCATCACGCTAATCCAAATCAAAAATATCTCTGCGACACGCACCTGCCTCACTTGGCTGTAACACTGCGTTTCCCGCTCACGCGCTCGCCCCAGAAAAATCGTGGCCGGGCTACCGGGGCGGCACGACGTGCTTTGCGTTTCCCTCTAGTGCGACCGTCGTGTTCAATCACATTTTAACATGCCGCGGGATGCCGACCAAGCTCTGTGTCCAATATGCGACGCTCTTCTGGCTATCACACCTCATTCTCTGATTACGCTTTCACCGTTAACTACTACAGCTACCACAAGGGTTTGTTTATCATTTAACATGGACGTTAGTCGTCGGGATGGAGATGTACCACCAATCATCAAAGTGGGTTCATACACGTTAAACTGTGCCATTAGCTGCCAGACTTCAATATATATTGCACAAACTCTCTTATATCAATGTACAGTAAACATTCAGTTACTTCTGTAAGGGCACGCTTTACTTTCGTGTTATTCCGATTCCTATGACGGAGGGATCAACCATCTTTTTGCTTTTTGATGAGTACGTTTTTCTCAAGAGGCACGCTGGTCCTGGCACGTGCGCGGTTGTTGTCTGTGGGATTACTTCATGCCTATCTAACTCAGTTGCTAGTTCAGTGTCTTTCCTGTCTGTTATCTCATTCGTCGATGTAGCTTCATCGTCGAGTTTTCGCTCTTCAAACCACACGCGTCACACCAGCTATAGCCCAACAGTTCACACGTCTAACACCACAGTCCTGCACTGCCAGTGCTGGTGCGCGTGACTATGCCGTCAGCCTACTCTCATTGATTCGATCACATTGCATTCCCTTTCGAGAACTTGGTCGCAATTTACCATCTTTCTAGGCTGTCTTCTTGGTTAATGGTGGCAAGTGCACCATGAAAGTCATAATCGGTGGTAAAGTGAAGCAACTACATAGCTGCCCTGTCTGCACTACAAGAGTTCACTTTCAAGAAAAGGTTTTTCAGGGCACTTTTAAAGTACTTTCGTAGTTGTAAAAGCACCACCAAGTGCTTCCCACATGTAAAATGCTTACACTTATCAAGTGTGATAGCCAGGAAGCATTTGTAAGACATCCCAGTTTCGTACTAAAGTTGGCCTGGCAATGTCACTGGCCGGCGATGTACAGGATGTCACTTGTAAGAAAAAGTGATGTACATTTCCCGTAGCTGTACAATGTGAAATGTGCAAGAATGCATGTTTTCTGTTGCTGTGCTTGCCCACACCACCTACAGCGATTGTAGGAAAGGAGCAAGCTAGCATATTTTGATTGCATGATTTGTCTATTTTCCAAGCACAAAAGACAAAAGTGGTTAGTAGCAATTGGTATTAGTACAGGCACTTTTCAGTATATATTGAAGCTAGTCAATACAATGTTGCATGTGACACAAAAATATATTGATTACATACAATATTCTTTATAAATCTATAAAACTGTTGCACATGAGTATTGGCAGGAAAGCTTTTGGATTTACTTCGTAATATTAACCTTTGTTACATCGTGGTTTCACAAAGGCGTAGAGGTTTTGGACCCTTCGTAAAATGAAACAAATTAGCAAGACCAAAATTTCGTGTGTGTACTCTTTTAAAGATTCTGTAAAAATAAAACCATGACTAGCTAGAATGCCATTACATATAAAGCGACCCTTAAAAATGCCTTCTTGAGTTGACTACAGCTATGTTTGTTCCTTTCAGTTTGTCTTTTCGCTTTTCCTGAAGGAGATTGGGCTGGACTTGAAGGAGGCCATTCAGTTCTGGAGTCGGCACTACGTCGAGCCCCCCGGCAAGAACGCCACTTGCAGCCACACGTGGCAGGCAAACACGTCGCGCCTCACCTACAGCGTGCGACACATGTACGGCCAGGAGGGCAGGCGCATTGACTACACAGCCCATGGGTGCGCTCAAGTCCAGGGCAACAGCCTCTGTCCGTTCACCACCGACAAGTTTCAGGCCATCTATGGAGGAAAACAGGTAAGGTAGGCCATCTGCCCTGAGTTGCAAGCATTTAGTTTAGTTTAGTTTAGTTTAGTTTAGTTTAGTTTAGTTTAGTTTATTTATTTATTCATTTATTTATTTATTTATTTAGTTAGTTAGTTAGTTATTAGTGCGCTCAAAGCCCAAAGGCATTACAGAAAGGAGTGATACATGTGAGAATACATAAGAGATGTCAAATATACCCAGCCGAAAACAGACGAACACAGGAAACGGTGAAGGAGACAGGAAAGCGGCTAGACTACCAACTTTTTAATCACCAAAGTGAGGCTCAAATATTGCTACATGCATATTGCCAGCCCCTTAAACTATGTGTGTGTGCGCTGGACGAAGAGAAGGAAGATCTCTCTCCGCTCGGGCTCTGAGCTGAACCGGTCAGCGCTGCAACTGCTACTATAAATATATCATGTAAGTAGTCTACGGACTACAGTCTACCGAGTCGTCATTCGCGTCACATATTTGGTGGAGGTGGAACGTTCCCCGTCCTCACCACGAAGCTTTGCGGCGGCCTCACCGTCCATTCTCCGGCCATGGCTACCACTGACAACAGCCGTCTCCGCCTACAGCTGCTGCGCCAACCACAACGTGCCTTACAGTGTCCCACCCCCGCGACCCCGGTACATTTTCCGCCCAAGCTGGCTTTGACGTTGACTACTGGCTCAGCATGTACGAGCGTGTTAGCCAAATCATCGATGGGACTCCACCTTGATGCTTGCCAACGTAATCTTCTACTTGGGAGGCACCCCGCGTGTCTGGTTGGAGACCCATGAGACCGAGCTCACCAGCTAGGACATTTCCAAGGGGGCCCGTCTGGGATACACTGGAAGCTGAGTGGTTTATGCGCACGTATTGGATGAAAGAAAAAACCACAGTGTGATACGAAGCATGGCCAGATCTTTGTGGATTGTGCTGTTGGTGTCATGTATGAGATACCACTGACTTGTGGGGTGGTTTACATAGGCCAGACCGGTCGTTGTGTGAACGCTAGAGCATGGGAACATTTCAAATCGTTAGAAAAGGGAACAGGATCGAATCTGGTCCCTCACTGTAAACATGAATATGTGTAGGTGACATGATCGATGCATGAAGAGAGCTAACAATGTCACGTTGCCTTTGTGACTCAGAAGCGAGACCATAGTTCTCTGAACGAGACAAAATATCCTTTATTGTGTCTGTGAAGAAGAGAACATACGGCAGCACTAGGGCCAGTGCCATATAATCAGATCCACTTATAACGATCCCGTACGTAACGAATGCTCATTTATTACGGATGAAGATTGCATGAAAGTCGTAATTGTGTAGTCTGTGGTAGATAGTCTCAGATAGAACAGACATGTCGTGGCTCCAAGTCTGTCTAGATCAGATGTGATCTGTGCCACTCTGCTTACGTTCCCACTTTTAAATGGGCTTGTTAGTGATGCATGAGCTCGTAGATGGTGTGATCTGCAAAAAAGAAAAAAGAAGAGCTACTGAAAACACTGCTAGACGAAAAAAGTCAATAACAACAGCTGTTTCCCACATCCCCCTTTGAATGTGTTGGCTCACGTGAACTGTGACATCGTGCGCCATCATGTGCGCATCATGTGTCAGAAGATTTGTGTTTTTTATCGTGACTCTCAAGGGCCTTGCTGTAGTTTGTCTTGGTTGTGTGCGTGTCCAGTATGGCTGATTCTCGTCGGTTTGTCGTCATGAACTGCCAAGAAGAAACAGTCAAGATTTCAACAAAAATGTAAACTGTAGACGCTCTCACTCGCAGTGCAAAAACAGCAGTTTGTTGCACAAACATGGCTCATCAATATTACCATCACTTCTAAGCTCAGTAACGGCGGTCAAGTGCATCGCCTCACTGAAAGAGCAGGTCTGCACCCAAGCTCTCTGTGATGAACATGTTGCTACTTTGAACCATCTCGAAACAGTGATAATCGATTCGTCATTCAAGAAGCAAGGCAAGCTTACTGACTTCTTTGGAAAACAGCAGATGCTCCTGCCTGTTGGCAGACGTATTTTTGATTGTCCACTTATTACAAATGCCCATCTGTATTGAATGCATCCTGTATGACTGTGATGGACTGTGATGATTGTTATAAGTGGGCTTAATCACGCAGAAAAGGCCAAAGTGTGGAATTGGTGCATTGCTCGATGCTGCTTCTTTTGCGGAAACACTCCGCAGTAGACTTTACCACAGGTGAACTAGCTCCCACTGAAACTGAAAGTACTATGACTTGATGGTGGTGGAGATTCAGACTAGCCAGTTGACGTTTTTCAGGCACATTGCCTCCGTTTCTCATTATCAACAGTTGCTGCACCAAATTTTTAACATTCGCTAGTTGCTAGTAGCACCTGAGAATGCAAAGCACAGAAATTGCTAGACGATCACGATGCGCTTTAGAAAACGATCACCTAAGCTAACAGCAGACTTTGTGATCTGACCAGTATGGACACAGCCTTTCTTCAAGAAAATCATTTTTAGTTGACCAAGAGCGAGAAATGTTTCCTTATATGACCACCATTTACCATGCAGTGCATCTAGTATGTCACATTGTCATGTCTTTTGTAGCTGTGTACTGCTTTGTGCCTCGTATGACACACTGGCTGTGTGGGAAACAGCTGACAGCCATTTGCAGTTTGCGTACCACTGTGTGAATCAGGCTTGCCGGCTTACGTGATCATGGAGTGCGGCATTTGTCGCAATTAACTTCGTGTTTCAGGGACTTGAGAGGTTCTAGTTCTAAAGCTCACTCTTTTTCTGTCTTTAGGAGTTTACGGAAACCTTCCCACAAGGTTCAATGCGTACATTCAGTGGCCATTTGATTACGACTGAGTTATTTGGCACAAGCAAGCAACCTCGTTATTTTGGCCATTTCGTGCGAGATGCTAGTTCAAATGAGCAAGAATTTGTCTTAGCCAAACTGGAACGTAAGAGAAAAAGACTTCACCATGCACTATGTAGTGTGATGGTATTCTGAAGGCCACCGTGAAATGCCTGGTTGATCTTAAGTAACTTGCATTACCTAATAGGTTTCACGACAAGAGCCAGCGGTGTCGGCAGGAGCTGCCAGCAACTGGACGGTACTTGACAAAAACTGGACAGTAACTCTCACATTGTTGCTGTAGAGAATAGTTTGCTTTATTTGAGCTTGTTTTGTCCAACTGTACAAGCTGGATAAGGTGCAAGTGGATAAGGTGTTCTTGAAAAACAAGAACATGAATGTGTACGGGGTCTTGTGCGTGAATGCACCAAACAGTGCACTATCCTGCTCGTCGTCATATTCCAGTTTTCTCCTTCTGTGCATGCCTGCCATCTCACCCAAATTTTTCATAAAGCGTATGAATTTGCACTCATCCGGCAACTTTTTAGTACTGTGTCAATACTCGCGAAAAATAAATTTTGTTCTAAAAAGAAAAATCGCATTTGTGAATGTCCTAACCTTCTGTTAAAGGACAAGCCTTGCACATCGTCATCATCATCATCATCATCAGCAGCAGCAGCAGCAGCAGCAGCAGCAGCAGCAGCAGCAGCAGCAGCCTGTCTACGCCCACTGCAGGGCAAAGGCCTCTCCCATGTTCCGCCAATCAACCCGGTCCTGTGCTTTCTGCTGCCACGTTATACCTACAAACTTGCATATACAAGTTCCTAAAGGATGCCGAATCACCAAAAAGCAAAGTCATTAAAAAGTCACTAGTATGTTGCCTGTGAAAAATTTGTAAACAGGGTGTGTGTGCTGGAGCCGACGTTTGACTTGTGTTCTTCAAGGCTGCGATTTCATCGCACTTTTTCATCGCAAGCTTCCATGTTCCCCGTACTCCTGCTTTTTTTTTTAGTATGCTTCCTGTCAGTTTACGCTAAGCCAAGTTTGTGGTTGCTTGTGTGTTGCATTTAAACGTAAATATGAATGAACATGAACAAGTGTGACATACACCTGAAAAGACATGCTCAGAGCAAGCCTTGAAAAATGCATGCTCTTCGCTACCTCGCCCCCTCCAAGTCAAGTTGGTAGGAGTTTACGAATTTCAAACATTCATAGGTCGGAAAGCGTGCTCGCATTTAGTATTGCGGACACACGTCAGAGGACTTGGCTGTATTTCCTCATTGGGGCCTTCTCTTGGCATTTCCAGGTGGAAGATATGGAAGACATTGCCCAGCTCTGCGAGAACAAGCAGTACATAGCAGCGTGCAAGCTTCACATGGAGAGGATTGGGAAACAACTCGCGTCAGAGATGGTCTTGCAGGCAGAACCATTTGAAAGCCGCGACACGGAGTACCTTCAAGAACCTCTAGTAGGAATTCACAAACCGTCGCAGTTCTACTTCTACATCAGAAAATTAACCGGACTATCCTAACCCCTTGTTTTGTTCCATGGGGTGTTGAAGGAACAGTATTTGAATGAATTTCATTGAGACTACACACTGTGAATGCAGAGCGTTCCTTTTTGTTCGGGCATATTGTCGCTTAAGTGATGTACATTTACTCATTTTCTCCAAAGTAGGAATTTAGGCTTTAATAAAATGCCTATCTTTTGTTGTTCTCAAAGCTTGGAACCTTTGAGCCAAACAACTCACGTTAGATTGTTGGCTGTGGTACTCTTACCTGAAGAGATCTAAAGTGTAGCCAGCACATGGGCAATCTTAAAGGGCCACTAAAAAGAAAATTGATTTTTCTCATATTAATAAGTTACTCTTTCACGATACAAAAATCGCCACGCTTGCCAAGAGAAGGCGCTTGGTAAGCAAAAAAAAAAAAAAAGAGCCAAACTAAACTGCGGGTGGTGATGCCACCTAGAAATTTCCGCACCAAACGCCGTGATGTCATAGATATTGACACCGTCTACTAGGTCCTGCGTAGTTACTAATATTCAGTAAAGATGAAGTGCTTTGTCCTCTGAGGGGGCCGTGGACTTCACATTAGTGATGCAGAACTATCGATGGTACTATCGATACTATCGATAGTTGAGTCACTATCGAGCTATCGATGGTAAAAGATACTATCGATAGCGCTATCGATAGTTAGTACTATCGATAGTTTGAAATCAATGGCGCGAACTCACTGCAGAATAAACTTGGTTTCCCGCGCGTGTGGTACATATATAGTGTAATCAGAGGAGCAGGCTGAAGGGCAAGAAAGTTGACATGCTTGTGTTCTTCACCAGAGTGCTTCGCTGACACATGATCATAATGTCAAACTATTCAGCTGTAGCAGAAACGAAGCCATTGCATGGGGTGGAACTGCGCGGTTTCAGTTTTATATTGCATTTTATGATTTCAAGGTAAAAAAATGATGAAGAACAAAGTTTGTAAGATGTAACTGGTTGCTTTTAAATATGAATTTATTGATGGACATATGGCGCCATTTTCACTGCGCAAATAATTTATTTCGCCAAAAAATTGCTCATAAATTATGCATAAAAAATTGCTCATAATTTTTTTGGCAATTTGGCCAGCCTCGTTGGCCAAATTGGACAGCATCATTATTCACACCACTATCGACAGTATTGTCACGTGGTTGTGACGGCGAAGAATGCTGCAGCAAGACTGGGAAATACGAAGCTCTTTATTTGGTCGAACTTGTGCCCAGAAAATCAAAACTCAGAATACAAGCGATACACGCTGCGCACTGATAGAGGACAGAACAGTCGCCGGCCGTCGAGTAATTTGATGGTCGGTAGAACGCTTCGTCTTTTATACATCAGTCATCAAACCTTCCAGCGTTATCGATGGTGCTCGCGTAAGCTCTCGAATAAACTTGAATATTCGCGTCCGGCGCGCAATCTTAAAATGTCAAACAATTGCGAAGCTTCTCAAACATTGCGGCGCGGTCTGCGTCAAACGCTGCTAACAGTATGTGGGTGAAACACGAATACATCAAAACAAAGCCACGCGTGGCAGTAATATCGCTAGTAATATTACCAATGGTACTACCGATTGCACTATCGATAGTTTATCGATAGTAGTACTATCGATAGTTTGTTTACACTATCGATAGTTTCTTTGAAACTATCGATAGTCCTATCGATAGTACTATCGATAGTCAATTTACCGATAGTTCTGCATCACTACTTCACATACCAAATTTCAGTAAACTTCGTTGAGCCAATGTCAGCAAATTACGAGAAATACACTTTGAAATCTGTGACATCACGTGCAGAGATTTCGGTGCAATATTTTAGAATAAAACTGACCTTGATTTTCTCCTCTGTGAATAAACTTATGATGGTGAAAATAACGACATTAGAGACCTCCGAGTACAATTTATCAGTCTTATCACTTAAGTGTCCTTTTAAAGGGTCCCTAAACCACCCAGTGGTCGTAATTTAGTTGTGGTGTTGCAGATGTGCACGAGTCTGCAACGAACACATAGCCGTGAGAATTTTTCGAAATGGTGCCGTAATAGTGGAGTTACATGCATTTGATGATGCAAGAGGCCCTTGCTGGTTTCGCTTTCCTTCGCTATGCTACGTTCTTCGGCTTGTCTCTCCTCTTGGCCGAGTGCTTGTAGCCACAGCCTTTTTTCTCCCACACTGACATGGATGCATGGAGCATGTTGGTGTGGCTCCGATTAAACATGGTCAGCAAAAACGTGTCATGCCGTTGAAGTCTTGGACACAGGTGGGTATTCAATAGGGACATAGTTAAGTTAATTGCGTGGTATTTCCCATGCCTCCTGTTGGATCACACCACCATCAGACATACGCAGAAGGCGTGTACCAAGAGTGGAGATTTGAGCTCGTTTATTAGTCTCCCACAAGAAATTAACCCTTTGTGCGACAGTGGGACACATACATCCCACTTTTCCGTTTGCAGGAAAAATTCTCTCCCACATCACCCGTTGCAATTAGTGCAACACTCAGTCGCTCATATCTTACCCAAGTCTTCGTGATCCCGAGGAAAATTCTTTTATCACGCTTTCAAATGGTGGAAGTAGTGTTAAAATGGCACTGAATTTCGACAAATTTTTTTATGATAGGCTCTGAATTTTCCTCTTCTTCAGATAGAAAGAACCTACCAATCTAAATGCCGGATAATTTCCTCTTTTTCTGGTTTTTCAGATAGGCCATTTTAGCTTCTAGTCATCACGTGTTTTTGTATGTTTGCGCAATAACTTGACCGATAAATACATCGAAACACAATTCCCTGCTAAAGTGCCTCGCTCGTCCTTCAGCGTAATTGCGGATTTTGGTGCGTGGAAACATTTTTCTTTATATCGTATAACTCTTGAAAAGTAGGCGCATATTCAGGGGCAACAGCCATACTCGAAAATTTTGACAGCCAAAGCAAGGACAGGCAAATGGACAAAAAAATGGTTTGTGCATGCGGTGAAGTAAGCTTTACAGGAACAGACCACGACACTATGAAGGCTCACAACAGGCGCAGGTGCAGGTAGTGTTCTACTGCTGGAAATGAGGTGCACAAAACTTGAGAAGTGATAACCTCTAGCTTCGGCCGTTTCATCCCAAATGCCTGTTGATGCAATCTCGAGATGGTGCCTTCATGAGACAGTGGGACGAGGTGTTCCCACTTATTGAAAACACTCATGAGTCAGTGGGACACTTATGTCCCACTTTTTTCCAGTAAACCACTGGCTTGATTTTGATAAAATTTGTTTTATGCTATTTCTTTGTAGTTTATATCAATATACCACAGCCGGTTTTTACATCATCGTGTCAAAAATATAGGCAAACCTACAAAGGGTTAAGGCATAAAATGAGGCAGTGAGCCGGGGCAGTTGAAACAGATCAATCATGATGACAACACACTGAGAAACGAACAAGGGGCGAATGTGAAAGTACTGTGTAGTCGGCGCCCATTCTTGGTGTTGTCCCGTCTTCATATAGTGGCATTAATCGCCACCACGGCGTAAAATAGTCTACATAGAAAAACGGGGACAGGCAAGTGCCACACCACAACACTTTTTTTTTTTTAGCAGCGCATACTGATGACGTCACGAACAGCCGTTTTCCGCCCTTACGTTATTGCCCTTGCTCACGCCAAGATCACGATACGGCGATTCCTAATTTCATCTCGAACACACTGCCTGTTACCCACAAGCACTGGCTTGCCGTTCGCTATTGGACTTGCGCAATTATTATCTTCATGAATAATTGTTGGAGTTTTACGTCCCAAAACCGCGATATGATTATGAGGGACGCCGTAGTGGAGGGCTCCGGAAATTTCGACCACCTGGAGTTATTTAACGTGCACCTAAATCTAAGCACACCGGCCTCAAGCATTTTCGCCTCACTCGAAAATGCGGCCGCCGCGGTCGGGATTCGATCACACGACCTGCGGGTAAAGTGGCTGTACTGCGGGGCAGCAGTCGAGCGGAGGTTGGCACTCCGTTTTCAAAAGAGGCGCGTTTGTCCACGTTCCTCCGGTTGCTCGCCAGGCGGCGCGACGTCGGCCTTTTGTTTTGATGATGCGTTTTTGCTACCTAGCGACGACGGTGCCCCTGCATTTCCGGGATAGGTGCCGCCACCGGCGGAGGAAACTAGGGCGGCGCGCGTTCTCTTCCGCGTTTCAAGCGACCCGGCGGGGGCGACCAGCCTATGTGGTGGCGCAGAACCGGTATTTTGACAGTTCACCGCCAGACCCACGTCGTGCAGGTAGCGCGCTCTCCGCTGCCTATCCGTCTCTTGCGATTCTTCCGCTCGTCTCCAGTCTCGCCGCAACCTCGCGATGGCCCAGGACAGTGGATTGGTTCTCGTCACAGGGGCCTCCGGCTTCATCGCCCTGCACGTGGTTCGAGCCCTGCTCAAGCAAGGCTTCCGAGTGCGCGGTACAGTCCGCGACGCCAAGAACGACAGCAAGACCAAGCCGCTCCGGACCTGCTACCCCGAAGCCCAGCACCCCGTGGAACTGGCGGAGGCCGACCTCCTGGACGACGCCGGATGGGCCGACGCCGTCAAGGGCTGCCAGCTCGTCGTTCACGTGGCATCACCTTTCCCGAACGCCGAACCGAACCACCCCGACGACGTGATCCGACCGGCCGTCGAAGGCACGCGACGCGTGCTCAAGTTCGCCGCTGACGCCGGCACGGTCCGGCGTGTGGTCCTCACCAGCACCATGGGTGCCGTGCACGGCGAAGTGGACACTCCGGCAGATCGCGAGTACGATGAGAACGACTGGACCAACGTGGACTTCAAGGGCCTCGAGACGTACGCCAAGAGCAAGACCCTTGCTGAGAAGGCTGCCTGGGACTTCGTCAACGCGCTCCCCGCCGCCAAGCGCTTCGAGCTGGTCACCGTCAACCCGTCGCTGGTGTTCGGCCCGCCGCTGCATGGCACATACGGCACGAGCATCGAGGTCGTCAAGCGACTCCTGGACAAGTCGACGCCCCTGATTCCGTACGTCAACTTCGCCGTGTGCGATGTCCGCGACGTGGCCAAGGCTCACGTACAGGCCCTGATCGTGCCGGAGGCGGCCGGTCAGCGACACATCATCAACTCGGGCAACGTCTGGCTTAAGGACATGGCGCACATGCTCCGGGAAGAACTGTCGTGCCAGGGCTATTACATTCCGTTCCTGTCGGCGCCCAACATCGGTCTTTGGTTCGTCGGCTTCATCGACCGGTCGGCAAAGATGCTGTACCCTCGGGTCGGCAAGGTGTTCAAGTTCTCGAACAAGCGCATGCGCGAAGTCCTCAAGGTCGAGCCGAGGCCCATCAGGGAGTCTGTCCTGGACACGGCTCACGGTCTCATCCAAGCCGGCATAATACACGAAGCTCCCAAGTACGTCCGCAAGGAGCTGCGCCTGGATTGACCTCCCAGTTTTGCGGCTGTGGACTCTGGGGACTGACCGCGTCATGCGGGTCCGCCGTGTACGCTGTATGCTATCCTTATTGCTAACTTGTGGGCATATGCCCGTGGTTTTCCTTCCCACGTGAGGCGTTCCCGAACAAACAAGTGGTCGCGTGCTGCAGCGGCATTGTGCCTTTAATTCGAAGGGGCACAGCGCGCTCTTAACATAACCGTGCGCACGACTTCTATTGGGTAGCATTCGGCGCCCGCCGTCCATATACTGCCTCCGTCCAAAGTTTCGGTACAGCCAGTCTGCTCGCTGCCTTACCTTAATAAGTAACTATGCCCGAGCGCACGCAGCTGTGTGCTCTCTGGACTTGAGTCCCGGGCAATTATCACGCACTTTTAAGACCTAAGTGACTTAGCTGTTGGGAATCAATGCGTTGATGACTTCCCCCTGGGTATCGTGTCTCGCTTGGGTGTTTACCGCTTCCTTCGCGAAAACATTTTTTTCATGACTCATTCCTTGTCCATGTGCACTACGTATGTACTATACCGAGCAACTGAACATGCCGAATAAAGTGTAAATTCATTGTTTTTTGAACCCGTAGTCTGTCGTTACATCCTAGCGGCACCCACCGCTGTGGTCTAGCGGTTATGGTGCTTAACTGCTGACCCGAAGGCCGCATTTCGATGGAGGCGAAATGCTAGGTCCGTGCGCTTACATTTAGGTGCACGTTAAAGAACCCCAGGTGGTCGAAATTTTCGGAGCCCTCCACTACATTGTCTCTCATAATCATATCGCGGTTTTTGGGACGTGAAACCCCAACAATTAATGCCTCCTAGCGGATATCCTGTTGTGCGGTCTTGACGCATGCTTCCCACCTGACACTTTCGCAGCAGTTTCAGATTATGGCGTTCTTTCAGCGCCTGCTTCTTCGAAGGAAACTTGCGTCATGGCAAAATGCCAACTCCTATTGTGTCAGCAAACAGAGAGCCGTCTCCTTTCGTGGTGAAATCTCGCTACTCTGGGCACGTGGCTTTGAGCGCTACCACGGGAAAGGCTTTACGAAAGGCGATGGTCTGTAATTTTTATAGCGCGTCGAATCGGTGTAAATGGGGGTAGTGCGCTAGGAAGGCGCGTCACACAAATACGTGGATTTCGAGACTCGCGGACCATCAACCACGAGGGGAGAAACGGCGGCCCCCCGTTGTGCCAAGTTCGAGCACACCCCTCTCTGACACCATATCTGTGGCAGCAGCGGGGGACAGAGTTGATGCGCTACATGTAAACGGCGTCGCATCGCATTACTTGTGATGTGGTAGGAAAGGTGATGCGCTACTGTCGCATTCACGTAAATGCGCCTTATGGTAATGCTGGCCACGAGACCGGCCGTGTGCTGGCACGTCAACATTTCACAAGGGCGGTGCGACCTAAAGATTTGAAAAAAAAAAAAGCAAATCCGAAAACGAACCTTTTTACGGGAATCTGCACAAAGGTAAGTTTAGTTTCTTTCAGACGGCTTTGGAGTCCTGTGTCCCATGGCGCCCCCGTATATCGCGCTAGCCAGAAAATCAGCTGGCGGACAGAAGAACGCGAAAGGCCGGAGGCCTTCGGAAAGACCCCGAACCTTTTCCGTTCTTGTGTTCGGCCGCCGGTTTTCTGCTTAGGGCGGGTTGCCCTGTCCAGTTTTGCTCTGTAAACGAGTCTAAAGCTTTTGGACACCCCACCACTTGTTTCGTTCCTGTTCTGCCAGCACGTGTTCCACGACCGCACCTGACTCGCTAGGACAAAATTGTTCCTATCCTACAGCGCGACCTATCCTACTCCCCCCCCCTCCCCCCCCCCTCTCCTGTGCTTTTCTCAAAGAAAAGCACAGGAGGGGGGGGATGGGGGGGGGGGGGGGAGTAGGATAGGTCGCGCTGCACATTGGGAGACACCGAAAGAGAAACGTGTTGGATGATCACTGGGAGATAATCACAGCTTGTACAAAGGTCATCGAAGCAAACCCCTGAAGTGATCGGGCGTCTGAAGCCGCGTTTATATGAATGCGACGGTAGTGTTTCACCTCTCCTGGCACATCTAGAGTAATGCGATGCGCCAGCGTTTACATGTAGCGCATCAACTCTGTCGAGAAGCCTCCTCCCCGCAGCTGCCGCATGTCATGTGGTGTCGGAGGGGTGCGCTTGAAGTATTCTAGCCACTGTACTTGAAGCTGACACGACGAGGGCCGCCGTTGCCCTCCTCGTGATTGATGGTCCGTGAGTCGACTTACCCCTCGAGATCCAGCCCTGCCTGGCGCATTAGTGCGATGCATGCACCTTCCTAGCGCATTACCGCCGTTTACATGTGTGCGATGCGCTAGAAAGTTGATGCGACACGATGCGGTGCGCCAATTGTTGCATTCATGTAAACGCGATTTCAGACAAATTATCTTTCTTGGAATGGCAATGAAGACGTTATTTCACTCAAAACGGTGGCGTTCTCCCCCCCCCCCCCCTCCTTAAGGTGGCTCCTATCTCCCACCCATAAGTTCCTGTAAATTGCACGAAGTGTTGCCAGTTGCTACAGATTCGTGGGTTTCCGGAAGCGTAAGCACACATGACACAGATACGCGATACACAACAAGCGAGGACTGATAAAGATTGTGCACCTTGTCAACGAAGGCTCCCTTGGCGCCACCATAATTCGCTTTGGGCTGTTATTAATGTGCATGACCCACCTAAAATGCACTGCAATCTGCGACGTCAACTTTTGTACTCCCGTGCAACATTCCAGAAAGGAGGTGATTCTTCGCTCCGTTGAAAAGGTCCATAAACGCGTGGGAGAACACTTCCCCCGTTCTTTACGACTTTTCACGTATTTCACTCTGCGAATAAATTTCTGTTTCAGTAAGTGCTTGTTGTGTCTTGCTCATCTCTTTACTGTCCCCTCCTCACTACAGAAAAAATGAAATTATGGATTGTATAACATGGCTGCGGGGCTCGGTTTTGGAGACTCAGCGGACAACTCAGCTCCGCCGCGCCGTCTGATTCGACAAGATCTCGTGTCGCGCACGTATGAAGACAGTCACGGACGATTGAGTTCAAACGGCCCCGTACAAACTGCTGCTTCCTGCATCAGCGACGTCAAAGCGGACCCATTCGCGACTCTTGTTGGGTCAAGACCTGTTGCTTGCCGCGTACGGAACGCTTGACGTCAACCGGTACGGGAAAAAAAAAGAAGAAAAGACTGAAGGAGCTCCCGCTAACGCGCACAGCGCCGCGTCGGCAGTACACGCTCTACTGTGTACCCGGCTTCCTCCTAAATACGGTTTTGCCCCGCCTTAGTGTTACACACAGACGCACGCAGAAGCGTGGCGCCATGCCAGACTGGGCGGCCGCCCATTCTTTCCTCACGGGAAACTCTGGCGTTCGTGAGATGCATTTTTACGCTAGCTTGCGCGTGTACCGTATCAGCCTTCTGCGATAAGTTCAGTACGCGGATCTCAACGCGTAGGAATGGACGGGGAGCAAGTGTTTTGGTGAAGCGGTACGGACAAATTGCACAAGTCCGAATCGAACGGATGTATGAAGAAAGGTCTCTCGCAGCCTTTCGTCCACATGCCCACTATTGCGCGCTCCCTTAAAAAAGAAAAGTAAGAGAAAGATGCCACCTGGCTTGCACAAGATGTTCAAACATAGCTTGCATTGACGTCACCGTGGCCGACACCTTGGGGTACCAGCTGGTTGAGGTTGAGACGCTGCGTGAACTTTTGCTCGAACGCGCGGAGCAAGAAACGGTGACCACGCTGACGGCTCGCCATCAGATTAGGGCCGATGCCTCCAAGAATATTTCATACCCAAACCCTCACGGTCCTTTGCGTTCCCCCTTGGCACGGCTGGCGAACAAAAGAAAGCGGGGAGAGCACAAAAGAACGCGGGGACCGAACGACTGGGCATAGACGTGCGCAAGGGGGGGGGGGGGGGCGACAGGCCCCCCTATTTACCTAAGAGGGGGAGCGCAGTCAGCCCCGCACACTGACATAATACGGAGGGGGGCCCTGCGACTCTGGGGAGGGGGCGCAATGTCAGCGCCATACATTGACATAATTGGAAGGGGGGGGGGGGGGCGCTGCGACGAACCTTCACACTCTCCAATGAGATAAAAAAAGTCACAGTGGCCGCCATGTTGGGATACCAGCGCAGAGAACCTGTAACAATGATTGTTCGCGGGCCATTTGGTACATCTTGAACATGAAACAGCGCGCTTAGACAGGACAGAAAGTTACAAGAAGCACACAGACACAGCGCTGACTAACAACTGAGGTTTATTTTCACGAAACGTGAAAAAAGGGGGGTTGGGGAGAAAAAGAAAAAGATAAAAAGAAAAAGAACGAAAAAGAAAGGAAAAAGAAAAAGGAAAACCACGTCGCAGCACCAGCACGGCGAAGCGCCCCCAAAAAAAACAAGTTCTTTACCCCAACTCCAGACTCAGCTCCCGAGAAAACTGAGTTCTTTTTGTGACAGGCCGACACACGGAGAGCTGATACAACCCTCTCCTCGTTGGTAAATTTCGAAGGCTTCCCGAAGCTCTCTTCTCAGCTTGTCTGAATACCGGCCCAAGACTTTGCACTGTTCGAATGCAGGTCGGCATGAGCACTCAGAAACGTGGGCGGCTAAGGTGCTCCCGGCGGAATTACGGACGTCACACGCGTGTTCACGTAGGCGATCATTAAGGCATCGCCCCGTTTGCCCTACGTACGAGCGTCCGCAGGACAATGGAACCGCATATACCACCTCATCCTTACACGCAACAAACGGCTTCGCGTGCTTCTTGGTGCAAAGTCTCTGAGCGGGATGACTGCAATTAACCTGTCGGCAGAGCTTGCTTAGTTTGTTGGGGGCCGAAAAAACCAAATCAACGCCCGATCGCCCTACTATTTTTTTGAGCCTGTGGTGGCTAACACCATGAATGTAGGGGACGACTGCCATTTTCTTTTTTTCTCTGCGGGGCTCTTCGGAACTGTCTCAAAAGCTTGTAGCCTATGCTGCAAAGAAGCGAGTCCGGATAACCGGCCAGGCGCAGACGGCGTGTTTGTTCATCAAGGCTCTCTTGGACGCGGTGGAGGCAGGTTCTGCTCAACGAACTCTTGAGGGCAGACATGGCCACTCCCCGCTTGACAAGCTTTGAATGTGCCGATGTGTATGGCATGAAACCTTTTTGTGACCGAGGGGCATAACTCTAGCACAAATGCTCAGCACTCAGATGTAGCCTCAGATCCAAGAACTGAGGTTTGTTGTCTGAGGGTAGCTCCTTCGTTAGCACAAAGTCTCCCAATTTTTCTGCGAAAACTCGAAGAATGTCGTCAGCATCTTGTCCATTCTCTTGCACCTTGTGGATGATAAGGTAGTCATCCACAAACCGGAATACCTTTTGCACTGTGCTGCCTTTCAAAGACGTATGAAGGCCTCTGTCATGACGGGCTAGAACAAGGTCACTCAGCGTGGGTGCGATGCATGAGCCAATGCAGACTCCCTTGTTTTGGATGTACACTGCGACGTGGTTTTCCTTTTTCTTTTTCCTTTCTTTTTCGTTTTTTTTCTTTTTATCTTTTCCTTTTCTCCCCAACCCTTTTTTCACGTTACGTGAAAATAAACCTCAGTTGTTAGTCAGCGCTGTGTCTGTGTGCTTCTTGTAACTTTCTGTCCTGTCTAAGCGCGCTGTTTCATGTTGCAGAGAACCTGTCTGCGACTTCACGTGAAAGCAAAGCTATCACGCCTGTCCGAAGGCACTAGATGGGTCAGAACCATCCAGAGCAAGTTTTCGTCTGCAACGTCTCCAACACTCCTGCAACGTCATCGTGATTGCTTTCCTCGTGGTCGCGCTAGTTGGGTACCAGCAGTGGGGGGAGGGGGGCGGTTGCCCCTTCTAATCACCTAAGGGGAGGCGCAAGGTGTGCCCCATAATTTAATCTGTCGGACCTGTCTCATCACTGTTTAAGGAGCAGGGTCATAGCCACACAGCTCTTTGACAATGATGGCAGCCGAATGCACTTGATGTTGCATTCCAAGAACTATTTACTTCCTATCTTTACTTCCGGAAAATCCAGGGACCGAAGCTGCGCACGCGCATACAGACCACGTTTTATTTTCTCCCTCTTCCATGCGGGACCCACGCCGTGGGAGGCGCTGCGTTGCCGGGCGCTGTCAGTCAACGTGGGGAGAAAACTCGTTACTTGACTGTTGACTCCTCCGCTGTCCCCTTCAAGCTGCCTTGAAAACGATTCAGAGCCTGAATGTCCAACGAGACGGAATGTACAACGAGACGGAATGTCCAATGGGTCACGTGACCGGCGAGACTGAATGTCCAACGAGACGGAATGTCCAACCGAGACGGAATGTCCAACGAGACTAAATGTCCAACGAGTCTGAATGTCCAACCGAGACGGAATGTCCAACGAGACTGAATGTCCAACGAGTCTGAATGTCCAACCGAGACGGAATGTCCAACGAGACTGAATGTCCAACGAGTCTGAATGTCCAACCGAGACGGAATGTCGAACGAGACGGAATGTTCGATTTTAGAAGAGAGGAACTTGTCCTAGTTCGAAATTTGCCAGAAAACTGATTCATTGCGTTAAGATAGCCGAACGGAAGATCGCATTTTCTTTGTGTTTTGTAAATGTTCACTGTGGCGCCGGGCATCATTGTTTAAACAGCGCAAAAAGACGAAGATACGAGAAGGGGGACTACACAGGACAGGCGCTGACTGACAACTGTTGGGTTTATTGAGCAGGAAGGAATAAATACACGTAATCCGACTGCGCGCGCATCATCGCATTACAGAGAATTGTCACTTCTTTCAAGCAGGCTAAATTCGCAGTCATGAAGGCAGATAGATGGGGTGGAAATGCAAACATCATGGTTGTACCTAACGTGAAAAGCTTCTGTGATTTCACGAGAGCTTTGGTCAACGTGCCTGAAGATGACATGCGTGCGATTAAACAACGGTTTACAGCCAAAATAACGACAATGAGCAGACAAATGTGAAGTAGGCGTGCCTTTTAAAGTGTTATTGTGCTGGCGTAGTCTATCGTTAAGGCAGACACCCGTCTGTCCAATATATTTCTTTCCACAAGTGAGCGGGATGTCATACACATGCACATGATACAAAACGGGTGCGATGATTGACGGAGCACAAATTTCCCCGTGACTGGCCATTCTTCTTCCTGTTTATCGCAGCACATGCTTTTCCAACCTTACCACGAGCAGAAAAAACAACATTTACGTCATAGCCCTTAGCAATCTTTTTGAGCCTATGCGAGAGCCCATGGACATATGGGATCACGGCAACATTCTTTGGCTTTTTGGTGGCGTTGGTGCGCTGACCCGTTCGAGAGGCGGACAGTTTTAATGATTTTAGCAACCTCAGCGAAATGGACGATAGGGTTGAGACAGGAAAGCCAGCATCGTATTCTTGTTCCCTTATTAATTTTCTTTACTGCATTTATCATAACTTCAACTTTTGTTTCATTTATTTTTCTTTCCTATATTTAGTTTTCAGATGTATATTTCATATGTTATTTTATTTCGTTTAAATAAACCCTCACATGCTGCATCACGTCTGCCGGAACGAAGCCCTCGATATGACATAAGGGGAATTGTTCGAGGGGCTCTATTCTTTGTTGAAAAGAAACAACAGCCAAACAAAAGCGAAGCAGAGGAACATTATTTGTTGTCTGTAACTCTACTCTAATGATACTATAACCTAAATTGAAGGCAATAAAATGGACGAAAGAACACTCTTTCCGTCAGTGGAATCCAAACTCGCAGCCTTACAAATACGGCTACGAGTTGCGCTGGCTAACACTCCGAGGATGAAACGCACATAAATACCCAACGGTGTGGACGAAGGAGCGTCCTCCGTCGTAGCTCAATTTTTAGAGCGTCAGACGCGTAATTTGAAAGTGTGCGTTTGGATCCCACCGACGAAAAGGGTGGCACCACTAACTAAATGCTAGAATAGAGCGCTCAACAGAAGGCTGGTGTAGCAAAGTATGCAAACTCGTTGCCCACAATATTGTGGCTACTTTGCCGGCTTACATGTAATCTATTACGTACAATTCGGTTCCTCCGACTGGCGACTCATTTTAATTTTCCGACCGAGACGGAATGTCCAACGAGACCGAATGTCCAATCGAGACGAAATGTCCAACGAGACGGAATGTCCAACGAGACGAAATGTCCAACCGAGACGGAATGTCCAACGAGACGAAATGTCCAACGAGCCTGAATGTCCACTATTGGACATTCCGTCTCGCTGGACATTCCGTCTCGTTGGACATTCAGGCCGCAAGCGCTTGAAAACGTGTTGCTTTGCTCGCAGCCTGCACGTGTTCTGCACGTGTTTTTGAGAATTTCGCGTCGCGCGCGGTTAGGATGTACACGCAGCGTCTGCGACGCCGTCCTCGTCATAGCGAAGTGCATTTCTCAAGTGAAGGACGACGCTGTTTACGACGTGGAGTTAGCACAATGTTCTGTACGTTCATAATTATAGGGAGCGGAGGGGTCGTAACAGGCTACTATTGTACTCTTTTTCCGGCAGGGAAATGGCAAGCGCTGGCGTCGGCGGGCAAACTTGAGCGGTTCTAGACGGTATGTTCATAAACTAACAGCCTGTCGCATTAGATTCGGAGGCATTAGATCGGGTGCTCAAACCAGCAAGTTGCGGAAATAACGTACGCAAATACGGTAAGGCAGGTCGACAGTAGGAAGGTATTCGCTTTCACGGCCTATAGGTGGCGCGACTGTACATCCAACATGGCGGTCGTTGAGATTATCGGCCCGCTGCAGACGATTTAGGAACGTACATGTTTGGCGAAGAGTTCAGTTCTTTGCGCTTCGGCTGCACTCCGATTTATGTTTTTGTGAAAGCAGGGTTGCGGTGGCATATTATAATAAGTAAAGGAATGTCGGGTACGTGATTGGAACCTCATTAGGAAGATAAATATGCACACAATTGTAAATCAAGCAAACACGCTAGTCGCGCTGCTTGCGGCGCTTAATCGCGCGTTGCAACCCCCGCTGTGTTGTCAGCACAATATGGTAGTAGGAGACTCAGTAAAGATGTCTCAGTAATATCAGAGACATCCTCGGAGACACGCTTTATCTCATTTTTGCTTGCATTGCAGTCTGCCGCGTAGCTAACTCAGCTCCCTTCAAAGCACGAAGTAATGTAAGTAAACGAAAAAAAAAATGTGTTGCCCTTCGAGACCGGAGCACAAGAACTACTTGAGGCATGTGCGATTATCGGAAATACGATTTTATTGCGCTTTCTTGGTAAAAAGAGAAAAAAAAAGTCACAGTTTCGCCGCAACGGCGAAGCAATGAATGCGATAGCAATAAACTGTAATGTAACGCGAAGAACGGAAAGCAGCTCGAAATTGCCAGCGCGTCGCTCGAGCCCAAAGGACGCACGAAAAGAGCGCACACAGGACGAGCGCGAACTAATGCGTCACAGCTCGACACTTGAAGCGTACTGCTCAAACATAAAGCAGGACGCACGAAATGAACGAACAGGTACACACAAGACGAGCGCAAACTAATTGTCACAGTTGTTACTTATTTCTGTTTGAACAGCGCGCTCGTTTTGCAAACGCGGCCGCTGCAGCGAGCGAAGCGAAGCACCCCACCGGCCGCCCCTTCTTTCCTCGAAATAAGCGCACGAAAGCGACCACGCCCTGTAGAGCGAAGAGCAACGGCGTTCGCAAGAGCGGGGCGACGATCTTTAAAGTGCGCCTTACGCGCGCACGTCGCGCCATCTATGTGGCCACTAAGAAAGCATGCTGAATTACATGGTGTATATAAATAGCTCGCCGTTAGCAGGCTGAAAGACGGTGCTGTCGTGGCCTAATGTCTAACGCGGCGGGCTGCAAAGCGAGAGGTCGCCCGTTCGATTCCGCGCGTCGGAAAAAATTTCTGAGTTATTTTTCTTTATGGCTTTTCTATATATATATATATATATATATATATATATATATATATATATATATATATATAAGTATATATATATATATATATATATATATATATATATATATACTTATACATATACGGTGAATGACGGCGACGGGGACGGACATTTTCCAGCCGAGACTGTCCATATAATTGCTATCGCAATAAAAAACAGCGGAATGCCACAATAGGTCGACAACTAGCCAATGAAACCAGCGGCAAGGCGCAATTTTCACGTTTAAGATGTGACGTTCCTGTTATCATTATACGCTTTCGATGTTTATGAGAAGTGCAATAAGTAACATCGTACGGGACAGTGACGGAAAAGCAGCGCCATCAGCAAGTAATACCGAACAAAAAGCGCAGGAGATGTGAAGGTCACGGATGCACTTCACAGCCACATGAGACGTGCAATGGTGCGATGGACGCTTTGAAACCGGACTTTTCATTATATTCTAGAGGCGGAACGCATTCCTAATCAGTTCTGGTACTGTCTGCACAGCGACTGTGTCGAGCGGAGGAACGAAGCGCGAGAAAGGTGATATGAGGTGGTAGACATATACTCGGACACAAAATGGGATTCTGCATACATTCATGGGCCTTTGTTATTTCCTTGCGAAGTTTAACCCGCTTAACCACTCACGGCTTTTCGAGGCGCTAATCTGAAGGGGAAGCTTTTGCTTTGCCTCCCGCTGTACGCTGTGAGCACAGAGGCCCGCAGTAAAATCAGTTGCCTTTTTCTTTTGTTTTCCGTTCACACTGAGGAACCGAAAGTGTCACGCTAGTATCGAGACCGTGCACACCGTCGCAAAACGACCACAAACGAGACAAAACAAGTGGCAACATTCGCTGACTCAAGCGGGTCCAACATTTCAATAATCTCAACAGAGCTTCCGGATAAGAGCTCACAAGATTAAAGCTTCTTTTACAAAAACGACGCAGTCTTGCGTTCTGAGGTCTGGCTCGTAATTACAAAAAAATAAAATAAAAAAATAAACAACAACAACAACAATAATAATAATGATAAATTCTGACGGGAGCTATCTGTCGCAACATGTAACGGTTGAAGGCACTCTGCCCATGTGGCACACGTGCAATGGTACACTGACACGTCAACAGCGAACGTATGTACTCGAAGCGTGTCTCGACGCCAGTCAAGTGCAGACATGCAGTCCAGATAGTATAAATAACGTGCGTACAATATAATGCGATTAAAAGCACAGTTACGTGCTAGCATACTCGCACGTACACATTGCACATGACACATAAGAGCAGGTACCAGAAAACGTACCGAGCAAACCTCCACACCTGGATGAAACGGTTCGTTTCAAAATGTCCCGCCTTTTATGCGAAAACAACCGAAAGTACACTGGCGAGACTTCGGCGTACGGCCCTCTCATTTCGTGCTTGTTTCGTTCCGTACGAATGTCACGCCGCGAATTCAAACTAAACCCTTCAAATTCTTGCTCGCTAGGTCACAAAGTCATCATGAGTTATGTTTCACGTACGAAACCCTTCAAATTTTTTCTCACTAGCTCACAAACTCATCGTAAGCTGTGTTTCGCGTATGATAGCCTCCAAACTATTGTTTATTGGCTGACAAAGACATCGTTGGTTACGTTTCAAGTATGAAATCTTCGAACGATTGCTTACTAGCCCACAAAGACATCGTTTATAAATCAAGTTTCGCGTTTAAGTCTCACTGCCTCCCCCCCTTTGAAAGCCATCTAAGCCCAGCGAGAATTTGAAATCGAGACAACGGTCAACGTAGGGCCAACCGCACGGAACATTTGCGTAACCGTTGCCAAAAGTAGATAAAAATTCCCCAGATTAACGCTTTTTCTTCTTTTCAAACAGCGAAAGACAACGAAGGCAATAGGCCCGCGAGTTGCTTACGCGTACGGAACTCTTCAAATTTTTTTCTCACTTGCTCACAAAATCATCGCCAGTTGCGTTTCGCCTGCGAAATCCTTCACATTTTAGCTCACTAGCTCACACCGTTATCACAAGTTGGGTTACGCGTATGAACCCTTTGAAATATTGCTTACTAGCCCATAAAGTCATCGTGAGCTAAGTTTCGCGTTCAAGACTCACTGTACACCCTTTGTAAGTCGCCTAAGCACAGAGAGAATTTCAAATTTAGGCAACAGTTAACGAAGGGCCAAGAGCACAAAGCATCGGAGTACCCGTTGCCAGAAGCAAAGATTTAAAAAATTCCCTAGATTAACGGTCTTTTTCAAAAAACAAAAGGCAATGAAGGCGGACAGTCTAGGGACTTCAACCGTTGCATCTGGCTACATCTGGGCACCGGGTCATCACTCGGTCGAAGACAAGCGAATGAGGTGGGTGTGTTTCAATTTGCTCAGTTTTTCGTTAACAGATCTTAGCACCGCGCTTTAGTGGTCAAACGGAGATAGCCGTGTTTGAATCCTAAAGCTCGAATGACTTAGCGCCATAGTGAGACGACGACGAACTTTGTAGTGTGACTGAGATAAGTTTGATAGCGGTGGCGGCATCGGGGCTTCGAGATGCGTCGTTTCCCGCCTTTTTGTTCCGCCCACCTCGCGATGCCTTTCCATCATTCTTCCATCTCCGTGTTATTTTGCGTCACCGTTGCTTATGTTTTGTGCTCCGTGTGACAGCACTGTGTGAACTTCGTTGTGCTGTGCGACAAGACCAAGGTGATTGGACTGTGGTTTTCTTCGTTCCTGGGGACGAAGCGACAAGCCGATGGTCGTCCGTCTGCTCCGCTCGTCATGACGTCGCCATCTTTTGAAGGGTGAGCGATTCTTCGCGCTTTATACTGTAATCGTACGCTCCAATCCTTGACTCCGTGGGTCATGTTTATTTGCATTTCGCGCCAGACAGGTTTGTCGGTGGTCTTCGTAGTTCTTGCACTTAGTTACGGTACGGCTTTGAAATGGGTTTCTTTAATTGCTTAATAAGCCATTTGTGTATGTATGTGTGTGTGTGTGGAAGGGGGGGGGGGGTTACTTGGCGATTACGCTTGCTGTACGCATGCGTGCTGAACGTCGCGTTTGCATGTTGGTATTTTTCGCGCGTTGTAGTGTGTTCTGCGTGAGTGTAAAGCGTGCACTTGTGCAGCTTATCTCGATCGTCTCTTGCCGACGATCGGTTCACTTCTGCCGCATCTTGAACTAAGAAATCCAAACAAAAAAAAAAGAGTGGAGGAACCCGCGCCGATTAGCCGCCACTTCTCGCGCATTTCTCCCGCCTGTTTTTCCCCGGCAATTATTATTATTATTATTATTATTATTATTATTATTATTATTATTATTATTATTATTATTATTATTATTATTATTATTATTACAAGGCCAACTCACTCGATCAAGCAAGAGTTCTGCTGCTCCATCGGATCTTCACTGCGAGGAAGTTAGTGTGCATCTTCGATGTCAGTAGTTCTATGTATACTTTATGCTCATGTTTGGAACACACCTACATAGCCCTGTACTGAAAAAGGGCCCTATCTATTCAAATGCGCTTAATAAATTGATCACGATCGACGTCGTTCTTCCTACTATTTTTTTTTGCTGTTTTTCGTTTAGATCGTCTAGCAAGTTAAGTTTATTTGTTTGCAAATATAAGAAATATTAACGTTTGCTGCAGCTGACGACGATAATCTGCGAGATTGCTTAGCATGGTTGAGCAGCACAGTTTTTAAAGGGGTACTGACACAATATTTCGCGGCCGAGATAGCCTGCGGGATCGATTCCGGTGAACATGCGTATATCATCTGCAAAATACCCACTGCGAATATAGCTTGGAAGTTGTTTTAAATAAATTTTGAAGTTTACGTGAGTGGTCGACATTCTCGCGCTACTGACACCCTCAACGGGCACTCAACGGGGACCTTTGAGGACCCCCTACTTCCCTCACGTGACCACGCTGCAACAAGTTATGATGACTTCATAGCCGCCATAATTTTTTTTTTTTTTGCCGCGTTTGCTCCAGCCATGGCTTCCGAGATGGCGGGCGCGCGGCGTGTTTCTAGCCGCCACCTAGCCGCGCGCCCGCCATCTCGGAGGCCATGCTCCAGCCATAAGGTTTCTTGCATTTACCTAGAGGGAAAACTGGCGCTGCGAGCTGTTGGACGCGTGGGAATGCTTTGTTTATGTTACATTCGGATTTGGGTCGGATTGCCATCGTTCACGAAGAGCCCGGACACCTCGAAGACGCGTCTGGCTTCAACGCGTCCCTTGCGTCAGAATGGTTGATTTTGTACTGAAGGAGCACGTAGTAAGCTATTTCTTTTTTACCATTGCACAGAAACGAGTTTCATTTTACAATTTTACGAAGCGTAAAAAATCACAGCATATCCACGGAGTGAATGATGATGAGTGGGCGAAGCTGCGGAGGTTCATCGGTAAACCGTGAATCTTCCGTGAATTCTGCCCACTACATCATCACCGACGTGAGATCGGGCGCGTTTATACTAAAGGTTCGATGAGTTATGACGACTTGCAGCTCACTTTAATTTTACATGTACGCTGTGAATTTTCATTGTTTAGAAAACCATTGCTTTAGAAAACATCTGGCGTCTTTCGTTAAGCAGCTGGCGTCTTTTCGCTTTGCTTTAGAAACATCTGGCGTTCTTTCGTTTTGCTTTTACAAAACATCTGGCGTCTTTCGTTGGTTTATTTCATCAATCAACGGCGTTTTGAACAAAATTTTTATTGGTTAATCACGCACAGGAGAGATCTCACCAGGCACTACCTTGGAGGTAAACAATGGCTGCTAATGGGAATGAGAGACAGAAGAAGTCGGCTTTTAGCTAACACTTACACTTCTACTTCTACTAACGTTTCCTACTGGAACATGCCAATGGCTGCTAATGGGGAATGAGAGACAGAAGAATTCGGCTTTTAGTTAACGCGCACGCTGCGAATTTTTTATTGTTCAACAACGCACAGGAAAAATCTCCCACCGGCACCACCTTGGAGGTCAAAGCGTAAGACTGGTTACGCACTACGACTACGACTACGAGGGACGAACGGGTGCCGCCTTAAGGGGCTTCGCCCCTAAAAGTAACGAACGGCCGCTAAACTTGGAAGGTAGACGACAAAGCCAGCGTTCATTCTGCGACTGCTTGTCGTCTGTTTCTTTCTTTCGTTGTTTGTTTATGCCGTGGACTCGTATTCTAGAATCTAGTACGCGTGAATGAGATCCATTTATAAAAGTTTTGTTTTAGAGAAGCTTTATTTGCGCAGTCGTATCCGCTTTTTAGCCGAAGCCTCGTTCAACACCAGCCAGCACAAGCCTCGCAGACTCATATGATATTCTTGCTGTGCTTAGGTGACTTACAAAGGGTGTACAGTGAGACCTGAACGCGAAACTTAGCTCACGATGACTTTATGGGCTAGTAAGCAATATTTTTAAGGGTTCATACGCGTAACGTAACTTGCGATAACGGCGTGAGCTATAGCGAGCAAAAATGTGAAGGATTTCGCAGGCGAAACGTAACTGACGATGATTTTGTGAGCAAGTGAGAAAAAAATTTGAAGAGTTTCGTACGCGTAAGCAACTCGCGGGCCGATTGCCTTCGTTGTCTTTCGCTGTTTGAAAAACAGTTGAAAAAGCGTTGATCTGGGGAATTTTTAATCTACTTCTGGCAACGGTTACGCAAGTGCTCCGTGCGGTTGGCCCTATACGCTGACCGTTGTCTCGATTTCAAATTCTCGCTGGGCTTAGATGGCTTTCAAAGATGGCTTTCATCGCATTATGTTGTACGCACGTTATTTATACTCTCTGGACTGCATGTCTGCACTTGAGTGGCGTCGAGACAAGCTTCGAGTACTCTCGCTGTGGACGTGTCAGTGTCCCATTGCACGTGTGCCACATGGGCAGAGTGCCTTCATCCGTTACATGTTGCGACAGATAGCTCCCGTCAAAATTTATTATTATTATTATTATTATTATTATTATTATTATTATTATTATTATTATTATTATTGCTGTTTATTTTTTATTTTATTTTTTGTGATTGCGAGCCAGACCTCAGAACGCAAGACTGCGTCGGTTTTGTAAAGAAGCTTTAATCTTGTGAACTCTTATCCAAACACATGCAAAAGGACAAATCGGTTTTTGCGGCAACCACTGCACCAAGTTTACTCCGTTTACATTGACAAAGTTAATACCTACCTATTGTCGACCTGCCTTACCGTGTTTGCGTACCTTATTTCCGTAACTTGCTGGTTTGAGCACGTATAGCCCCACTATCTAAAACGACAGGCTGTTAGTCATAACGTCTGCCTCGGACTGTTCTCTGATGCCCCCGCCTGGAAGAGGGAGAAGAGAAAACGCGGTTTGCATGCGCAGCTTTGGTCCCTCGACTTTCCGGGAGTAAAGGTGGGAATTACATAGTTCTTGGAATGCAACATCAGGGGCCTTCGGCTACCATCGTTGTCAAAGACCCGTGTGGCCATAGCCCTGCTCCTTAAACAGTGATGGGACAGGTCCGACAGATTAAATTATGGGGCACACATTAGGAGGGGCAGCCGCCCCTCCCCCCCCCCCCCCCACCCCACTGCTGGTATTCAGCTAGCGCGACCACGAGAAAAGCAATCACAATGACGTTGCAGGAATGTTGGAGACGTTGCAGACGAAACTTGCTGTGGCCGGTTCTGACCCACCTAGTGCGTTCGGACAGGAGTGATAGCTTTCACGTGAAGTCGCTGACAGGTTCTCTGGTATCTCTGGCCGCCATGCTGGTATCCCAACATGGCGGCCACTGTGACTTTTTTTTTATCTCATTAGAGAGTGTTAGTGCGGAGGAGGACACCCAGTCGTTCGGTCCCCGCGTTCTTTTGTGCTCTCCCCGCTTTCCTTTGTTCGCCATGCCAAGGGGGAACACAAAGGAACGTGAGGGTTTGGGTATGAAATATGCTTGGAGGCATCGGCACTAATCTCGTGGCCTGTAACCCTGACATCTAGGTGTCAAGACTTTCGAGCACTCACGAGACGCTCACACACATCTCGCATCTTGCCACCACCCGTGACGACTGTCAGCTGCAGGGGCTGTAAGGAGTCGGGTTCGGCGGGTCTCGTTACGGTAGCTGGCTCCCGCCGTCCGTCCCCATAGCTGATGATTCCCAGTGAGGAGGCGCGTTCTTTCAAGAAGGAACGTAGATTTATTTACATGATTAGGGGATTGAAGTGAAAAGAGAGAGCAGAGAAATAACGTCAAAAGTCTTCGGCTTTTATAGCCCAGAGACCGTCACTGCAGAAGCACGGGCAAACCGGTGTCAGCGTCTCCCGCCAATCCGGTGACCTGTCGTCTTGGCGTCCGGCCTCCCGAAAGGAGGCAAATAGTCACACAATACACTCGCCACGCCCTGAAGACTCGTAGGTGAGAAGGTCGGCGAGGAGTTTCAGTCCAAAGGGGAAAGGGCCGATGACCTCCGCTTCCACTGCCAGTAATACTTGGAAGAAGCGTTGAATGATGGCTGCCTCGGGTGAAGGCCCCACCTGGGTTGATGGGAGCGTCTTCAACGGCGCAGTCCCACGCTGACCAAAACGCACGACAAAGCGGGTGTGTCGAATCTCGGAAGACACGCAGACCGCTCCCTCCGGCACGGGTTAATTTTCCCTGCTGCGGTAGGGTAGAAGGCAGAAGTGGCTGGCTGAGAATCCCTTCCGCGGTGCTATCTCACGCAGAGAACAACAAGCCAAAAAGGGGTCTCCGAATTCCGACGTCCTTTTTCTGGGAAATCCGTCCACAGCGACATGTCCGCCCGCCCGGCAAAAGCTCCTACAGGAAGAATCGGCATTCCTGCCTCCGTCTAAGCGCCGATACGTGGGGGAGACAGCATTCTGGCAGACCGCTGTACGCTCAATGGCGTCTGCCTCGATGAATTTTAAGGCCAAACGTAACAGCTCCTCCGCCGCCCGGAAAATCTCGGCTGGCCAGCGCTCACAACCGCTGGGCACGAAGAGAAAGGCTGGTGACGAGGACGGCGTCCTGTCTTGGAACCGCAACTGCGAACTCGCAACAAACTCCCAAACCACCTCACAATGATCGACAGCAGCAAAGCGAACCACACAACACAATGCCACGCCGCGATCAAGCGCCTTGGACTCGCTAAAAACTCTCCAGGCTTCTCAAGACACACAAATAATTGAAAAACCCGCTACCCTTAAATTTTGGCAGAATTTTGTGCCGCCAAAGCTACAACACTCATGGATGAGGAGATGTCTACAAGATGGATCATTTTGGCCGTCCAAGCAAAACAACACCAAAAGCAGATATAATCTGGCTCTAGATCCCTGAAACAACCAATTTTAAAACAAGTCTACTCCTATACCATCCGCACTGCTATGTAGCGTTACCTTCTCATATCTAACTACACGAAAAACAACCAACAACACAACTTTCACACGAAGGCTGCCTAAAACCTACAGAAGATATCTGTGCGTATTCTCTACGCTCACTCAAAACGAACTCAAAACGTAGCCGCAATTACCTACTTGAGACACACCCCGACACACTAACAAACACTTTCACAACAGATTCAGCTGCGTCATACAACTGTCTGAAGCGTGCCCCTATCCTTAATGTTCGGTAAAGCGTAACGCTCAGCTTACGTGATCACATGACCTGTAAGCATTCAATGATAGTAAACAAAATAGAGGGAAGAAACATCGCGTACTAACAGGCTCGTGTGGTCAATGTTACCCGTCACTGAGAGCCACTCTGATAAGAACGCACTGCGCTCTGCTATGCTCTTTAGCTCTATACTACTCGCATTCATAGAGCGCTGAAACATTAACACACAATTAGCCATACGCCACATCCCTAGTAACTCACTTCTCTAAACACGCGACAGAATTTAAATGTTCACGAAAAACAACACGCAAAGAAAATAACTTGATGCCGTACACCTCGGGAGCACCTGACGTAATCTGAGTTAGATTCGTGCTGAATACCCGGCCCCATATGCTTGTCAATCCTGACAGTGGTCCACTAAAACAGCCACATTCAGCGCCAAACCTGGGCATTTCAAAAACCGCTTTGGTTTTACTCTAAAACCTTCGTCAAAATTGCTCATTTGCTCCCTTAAAATGGGTGACAGTATACTACTTCGCGCTATACATAAAAACATAAACAAGTGAAATTCGGTTCCGCTCGACAAATGCTACCACTGCTTCACAATTAGCGGTCGTACCAATTTGCACTCATGACTACCGCGACTTCATCTTACGCGGTCGGCTCACTTCCGTGCGGGTCACAGCTTCCGCACAAGTTACTCATAATATTGCGCCCACAACTATTTCGCACAAAGCTTATAGGCTCAATAAAAGAAACGCATACATCGCTTAAAAACACAAAAAGTAAGAAACTGCTTAGCTAAACAAACTAGTCGCGGAGATAACAAAAGAACACTACATCAAACTAAAATAACCTTACAAAAAAAAATCCTTTCAACAAACTTACATTCTCCGACAAGCTTACAGCTTTCTTCCCCTTTTTAGTCGTACTCGTGGCGGTCGCGGTCTTGGCGGCATTTCATTTCGCCAGAGACTACAATGAGCGCGCGCTTTAAACTGAACTTCGCCGTCACGCCTCATTCGGGAATTCAGACTGCTTCCTTCACAAAGGCGAAGGGGATGCCAGAGACGCGGGGGAAAGAGTGGCAATCCTCTCCTTTTGTTTGCTCTCGCTCGGCGCTCTACTCCTCCTTTACATGGTTGTCCCCGCAAACTTGTACCTGTCGAAGGCACCCTCCGTCGTGGGGATGCGCATTGTTCTCCCCCGCTTCCCCTCTTTCGCCGCTTGCACCTTGCTGCGCGCCCCGAAGGACGTTTCCCTGAACAGCCCGATGACCTGTCCTTTTTCTTTCTGCGCTGCGGCGGTCGCTTGCACCCGACTGTACGCCTCAAAGGGCGTTTTCTCAAACTACCCGCTCGCCTGTCCTGTGTTTCGCTCTGCCGTGTGTCACCTGTCTCAACACTTCGCGGCGCCGCACGAGTCCGCTTTTTTCTTTTGCGGCGACGTTTGCGAACATTTCCCCGATTACGGTGGACTTTACTCTGGATTGCGACGTCGGCATCTTCACAACTCATGGGTGCTTGTGCGCCACTCTCTCTCTTGCTTAAGTCATTCGACTTCTCAGCTCCGTTTCACTGTCGGGCCAATCGATCTGTGCTCTCATCTGCAAAAACTACAGCTGGGCCCTTCTCGACACTATGGCTCTCTACCCTCTCACACTCTGGGGTATTTCCTCCGCTATCAAAAGGAACTTTTTTAGAGAGGCTCTCTGCGATAGTGCTGTCTTTCTGGAGCGTCGCGTTACCGCTACGTTTAGGACTAGCGTCGTCCTCTTCCCCCTCGACTTCCGGAAGGCCATTCACGTGTTGGGGTGCGAGGGAAGTCTCCAACTCCTCGATGACCCTATTAGGGCGGCTGGAACTAGGCTCGGTCCCACACGGAGTGCCTTTCGGAATCCTTTCAGACTCGATACCAGCCGCGGTCTCGTCTTCTATTTGCTCGGCCTTCGCACAATCAGAGAAACGCGTACATTTATCAGGCGCGACTTCAGTATCCACGACCTGTCTCTCGGTTTTCTCCGCAGAAGGCTCCGTGCGCATGTCGCACTCGTAGAGACGCGTACCTTTACCTGGTGGTATCTCACAAGGAGCGGCTTTCTCTGTGGCTTTAAAGTGCACCGCACTCGCCACTTCTCCGCACCTTTCGTGCGCAACCTCTGCGGACGTCTTACTTCTCCGCCGCATTGCCTCAACTTTACGCTCCAACCTTTCAATATCTTCGTCTAAGGCTCGCTCGCGTTCTTCTCTTTCTTTCTCGTGTTTTTCTCTCTCCTCTCTTCTTTTTTCTCGCTCTTCAAACCTTTTGAAAGCTATTAACGCGCAGTTAATGTCCTCCTCACTGGATTCCCTAATAATCAGCTTCCACATATTCATCCTTGCCATTTTTTTCTCTACTTTGATGCCGAGATGTTCGCACACAAACAAAAGTTCATCTTTCAGCATCGTCCTCAAATCCATGACTGCCGCTTTGCTTTGGTCCTGCTCACACATAATTAGGTGATCCCTCAAACTCACTCGTTACGCATAACTAGGTGATCTACCTAACCCACAAAAACACAATCCAGCTTCTACACTACTCAAGTGTAAACGCAAAATGAAGCCTGGAAAGTCATAGCAAAGACCAAGCACTCACCACAAACGCAGCACCATGTCGCAAGGTCCATCCCACCGCTGCCACCAGTTGTAAGGAGTCGGGTTCGGCGGGTCTCGTTACGGTAGCTGGCTCCCGCCGTCCGTCCTTATAGCTGATGATTCCCAGTGAGGAGGCGCGTTCTTTCAAGAAGGAACGTAGATTTATTTACATGATTAGGGGATTGAAGTGAAAAGAGAGAGCAGAGAAATAACGTCAAAAGTCTTCGGCTTTTATAGCCCAGAGACCGTCACTGCAGAAGCACGGGAAAACCGGTGTCAGCGTCTCCCGGACCACGTGCTTTGTGGCGAAGTGGCAGCAAAAAGAAATGCAGGGTGCGTTCGGAGGGCCACTTAAAAAAAAATTCTTTCTTAAAACAAACAATGACTTGATTAGACTTTCTTCATTACTTAGCGATGAAGTCTTCTATCAAACGACGCATCACGAGGACTTTCACTTGGACCGCATAAGTACAAAAAGCATGGACAAATATGCGACAAATCGCATATTTCCTCCGACTTCACAATTTTTTTCGAGAAGATTTGAAGTCTTATTTTACCCCTAAACATTTTTGTACAAAAATACACCTTCTTGTAAACTATACTAATAATAAGTTTGGTCAGCGAGAGTGCGAGTTAGCTTAAGAAAAAAATCGCGAACTTTGAAGATTCTTGTTGTTTTTGAAGTGACGTAGCTGGCAGTAAAACACAAAAAAATCATAATTATTAAATAAAACAGCCAAACAGAACCTCTTAGAAGTCCAAGTGCAATTTCGATGCTCAACACACAAAAATAGATTTTATACACATTTTTCTATCCGCCTCGTGCGCTGCTGCTTTCAGTGGTACTGGTGGCGCCACCAACGGCGGACGGTGGCGATAGGTGGATATGCGCGGCTCATAGAAGCCGTGGGCAAAGCGCCTGTTACTCTCCGTTTTTCTATTCATGTTTCATTCTGGTTTGATATTTGTACTGCCGACGCTGCTCCTCTAGACAACCGTGCCGTCTGTTACGTCCATTGTTCTATATTATTTGTTTTAAAATGACAGACCCGTTTTTTTATGCGTGCGCGCGATGCATTGCGTACGTTTCTTACGTGCATGTGCCCAAGTTGTTTGCGTGATCTGTTAACACAGACGAAATAAAAAATGTTGCAGTACAAAACAGCATTCTTGTTTTATTGAACACCCCAAACAGTACAACAATGACTATTACGGCTGTATGTCTGCTTAAGAAACGCACAAAAGACACGCGATTTTATCTTCGCCCAACACTCGTAGCACTCAACTAGGCCAAGAAAACCAAAATCTAACTTGCTGAACGTTTTAACAGCCGTCACACAGCTGCATAATAATGCGTGAAAGTACTGTACCAAATGACCAACAAACATTCACACAGCGTTTTTTTTTTTGTTCACAGACCGTATTAACATATGAGGAAGTTCTAACTGCATTGCAATCACATATTTCAGAATATCTAATCACTTTCACCATTGAAGCCACAATCATCTAACACATGCGCTTTAAATTGAGCATGGCATTACTCAGACTTATATAGGAAATGCGCACGCGTGGCATTACTCAGATTTATATAGGAAATGCGCACGCGTGCAATGTATCTCTTATGCTAGATTCTCCTTTGGTACGTGCAGCTCAAAATAAAATGCGATTCTAGAAGTAATGTTCGTGGAGTAGCGAGCATATAGCAGGACAACTACTTACCAGGCATATTCAACCATTGCAGGTATTGCAATAAATACCGGCTTTTGCACAAAAACGGTTTACTCCACATTGCAACCAGTATTATTACGCGACCGCAACAACGCATAAACAAACCACTTGTTGCATACGGCACACGTACCAGTTGACGCGCGAGGCCAAGCGCG
>NC_051184.2:3837630-3886902 GCF_013339695.2 Rhipicephalus sanguineus
CAGCGATGGAGAAGGCGGTGCGAGCAGGGTCCGATTACGCTATCGCTTTCAACTCTCGAAGGCGATGCTCAAGCGTTCTTCAAGTTTTTGATGTGATATAACAAAAATTTCTAAACACCTATTCGCACCAATAAGGACAGCTTTGCGCTCTTCCATTTCATATGGTGGAGTACGCGGTACTAGAAATCGTCGTGCTTTTTTTTTCTAAAGATACAATGGTGTGTACCCCGACAACACCAAATTCTTTCAGGGACAGTTAACCGCAGCTTTCCTGTAGTAAATATAGAGTATTTTAAGTCATTCAAATTTTTCTGAATATAGATATTATATATAATTGCCATGAAAAATCCAACCTTTCGCGACCTTCAACAATAACTATAGGCGGATGCAACTTAAGTCCGAAGAAGCCCCGCGCTCATGACCGAAGCGCGGCGCTTGTAACATTTCGACAAACCGCTGTTCTGTATTAAATCGGGCCCTTCAAGCACGATGTAATTGCGGGGTTCACTTGGGTACAGTCACGAATTTTCGAAGGCGAGTTTACTCTGCCATACAAGTTGTCCTGTGTTCAGAGACGGCTCTGCGCAAGTGTAAAGCTCAGTAAACTCTGATAAGATGTTTTATTTTGACATTCAAGTCGATTTTCGCATGGCGCACCTACTGACATGCTGGTGTCTTCACGCACCAGTATTCAATTCAATTCAATTCAATTCAATTTTTATTCAACATCTGACAGATGTATGAGTAGTTGTGACGACGTCAGGTACCAAAACATTTAAAATGATCGCTTGTGCGTCACCAAAAACATTCCAAATGGCGGCTTGTGCGTCACCAACGGAGCCACGGAGCCGTGAAAACGTCACGACATCTTGTGCGAGCACGTGACGATGAGCTCACACCGTGTTGTGACGTCAGGGTAATGCAACAAACGAAACTAGCTTTGAAAAACATACATTTTCATGGCGCATTCACGCATATTAGTGCATTTTCTGGTCTCTGAGGGCTCGGCCTTTCATTTGACGCAAAATAATAATAATAATAAATGAACATTTTTGTGTCAGTACCCTTTAAATGATTAAATTGGCCCTGCAACACTTTTCCAAGTAACCATCGAATGACTTCAATAAATGAGTTAATTGTTTCCCGAATCGACCGCCGAAACGATTTTTAGAATACGTCAAGTACGTGCGGAGTTGGAGATTTGTCGCACGGTGTAATTGCTCTCTCTATTCTCTCGTCGCGACGAGCGCGCTGGAAGCTAAGCAGGGAGGGATGGCACGGGGGAAAGAAGTTACGTCACGCGCGCGTCATTAACTTCAGCTCCTTTTTTTTTTGTTCGAACGCGCGGCTTACTTCTAGTGTGATCGCGAGCGGGCACGTGGCGGCCTCCCGCGGCGGCCTCGGTAACTACGCAGTGCACGATGCTCAAATCAGCCAATGGCCGTGAATTTGGGTATATGACGAAGTCATTTCGGTATATGGCATCATTTGCAGAAAGAAGAGGGAACGATTTCTAGCTGACCTTGGAAATTAATTGTAAATTCCAGGTCGCGTGATGCACTATAATGTACGGCTCGCGTGTTCTCAGGAGCCTCGACTACAGATCGGCAGCGTTTTGTGACTATGCTGAAAAAGTGTTGCAGGGCCCCTTTAAGCTTTCTCCCCGTTTTACTCCTGTTTTGCGGTACAGCAACGTTTGGCCATTGCGGCCCTCGCAAAGCATTAGCCTCTGCGATCATTCACGCCCCCACCCCCTCTAGTTTTTTTTTTCATCCCTGATATTAATGTGTGCATGTATCACGCACGCTGTACTGAAGAGAGTAAGCTGTCTGTGTGTCCTCCCGTGGCCACGCGCCTTGACTACTGCGAATACGCCTCATAGAAACTTGTCCCTTAACTTTCGCCTGAACATTTCGAAAATGCGTGCTTTGTATCATTTCAAATTATTTGGTATACCTTCGTATAACTTCATTTTTGGTTTGTTTGAAATTCTTCCGTCTAATTAGGTTCGCGAGAGCTCACTTACGTACTTGGTGCAGGAAAGATTGTAAATGCGACATGTTCTCCACATGTTTGTCTTACGAAGCTTCGAATTAAACTTGAACATTTATCAGAAAGAAAGCTTCCTCGTGGATGCTAATTTAAGCGTTCACACAGGCCTTCGATTTGACATTATAATATCTGGGGTTTAGCGTCCCAAAACCACGATATGATTATGAGAGACGCCGTAGTGGAGGGCACCGGAAATTTCGACCACCTGGGGTTCTTTAACGTGCACCTAAATCTAAGTACACGGGCCTCAAACATTTTCGCCTCCATCGAAAATGCAGCCGCCGCGGTTCGATTTGACATTGCTCGGCTTCTTGTTGTCCGCGGAGGATTATTCTTGCAGTAATCGAGTAAAAAAAAAAAGGAAAATTTAAGGTTTATTTCTCAACTTATCTTTCGTGAAGATGCGCTGCCGCAAAGCCTCCATAAAAGGGACACACAGACTCACACAAGGCAGAATGCATCTCAGGAGTGCATCTCGCTTTATTTTTCTTGCGAACACAGTGCGTAGTAAAAAGAGACATGACAACGACAGTCGAACACACATAGAAAGTTAATAAGGATGGCCGAAGCTTCATTGCACACAATTCTACGTAAGTTTGGCTTCTTTATTGGCACACACAAAGACCACAGCCCACTATCGTGCAGGCGCACAGTTTACACAAACCAATGGACAGTGGAACCCTGGTAGGAATGTGACCGACGCGTCAACACGTTTTACGCCAGTCTGAGCGTGTAGTAAAAAAATCACACCATCTCCCGCTAAAGGGGACCATGAGGCGATGCGAAGCAGTGTTTCGGCATGTAGAGCCCGCGTTTCAGAGGTGGAGTGGAGAGGGAGAAAGGGGAGAGGGGAAGTGGAGAGGGGGAATAGAGAGGGGAATGGGAGGGGAAGTGGAGAGGGAGAGGAGGAGTGGAGAGGGGGATGGGAAAGGGAAATGAGAGGGAAAAGGGAAGGGGAGCGGTGATGTGGAGAAGTAAAGGGGAGAGAGGGAATGGGGAGGGGAAGTGGAGACGGTTTGCGCATGCGCAGTAAGGGTGGTCACGCCGCACACCACCACCACCACCGGATTGAACTCCGCTATGAGATGCTTCACATATAAAAACCGATGCGTTTACGGCACGATGACGTATACAAGATGGACAAACTGTAGAGTTGCCTACAATATTTGCTAGAGGGAACTGTGGCGCTGCGATCGTTCAGCCACCATGGGAATGACGGGTAGTACATGGATTTGCCTAGCCTTTGTGCTTGCGGCTTCGAACGCGCTTGTGGCTTTGTTTACTGTTGTTTCGGCTTTTGTTTCGCATAAAATAATGACTCGTTGTGAATCTCGTGAGCTGATTTGAATTGGCGAGCATAAAAGGGTCAAGGTGACGAAGTAGTACCGCTGAACTTTTGCTGAACTTCGTCTTGCGACAGAGCAGCTGCCGGCCACACGGAGCCGAAAGAGCGAAGCTTAGGCCAATCGATGTACTACCCATGATTCCCATGCTGACTGAAGCGCCACTGCGCTGTAGCTCTCATAGGCACTAGCGCCATATTTCCCTCTAGTGTATAGTATGGAACCCTATAGGTGCAAACGACACAGAATAGAAATTGCGCGAGCGAAGTTTACCACTTGGTACGGTACACAGTGAAAGAAAGGCGTTATTTGGTGAAAAATGCGACAAAAAGCGACTTCGAGCTTCTCTCCAAAGTGTCAAGGTGATCACAGAACATTGTCTCGATAACGTATATCGATCGTAGAGAAAATAATAAAGCAAAGATACGCGCAAGGAACACATGCAGTGTGCCAGAATCTAGCATTGTGCAACCCCACTCTAATATATAAGGGTGTGTATCAAAATCGTATATTGAAAGACAACGTAGCGTGCGGCCGACGCCGCTGTCGACGCTTAAGTGAAAAGACCTCGCACAGATTGTTCCAACAAGCAGTGACGTTGTTGTGTCATTGTTAGTTTAGTCATGGCACTGCGTGCGCGACATTGTGCTGAACGCAACGAAACGTGCATGGTTAGTCTCCCCTTGACTTGTTGGCTGGCTTGTTATTATCTTCTGAGGGAGCGCTGCAAAGATCGATCACGCATAGTTCCTGATCTGCAGCATGAAGCGGGCGCTCTCAGCAGTGTTTGAAGTCTATTGGCATAGTTAGTTGTACTGTTGCCTCCGCAAGCAGCTCCGGCAGCGCCGTTGCCTCCGTGATCAGTTAGTTGTGCTGATCAGTGTTGTTAGATGTACTGTTGCCTCCACGAGCAGCTCCGGCAGCACGCCGTCGCGCTGCCGGAACTGCTCGTGGAGGCAACAGTACATCTAACGACACTGATCAGCACAACTAACTGATCACGGAGGCAACGGCACTATGACGCAAAAAGCCTCATTCAAGGACGGCGAATTTTGCGGGACACCGCTTTTAGCGAACATTAACGTCGCATTGAGACGCTCGGAGTCTTAATTGAAATCAGGAGGAAACAGCACCAGCCAGGTATTCATTATCGCCAATGAAGGTATACGCTTACAACGCACAACTCTGCCATACGCATGATAACGATGCTGACCTAGAGTTTGATCTGTGACATCCTAACGACGGAGTTGAAACATTGCCCCCCATGATGGGGAACAATGCACACGCCTATGGTAGTATGTGTTAAGATACGTTAAAATTTGTCAGTAATTAGGGCGAAGGCAGTTTCACAAACAAGATGGGGCCCCATGACGTCATGAGAGGCGTCACGTGAGCCCTAGTCTCCGGAGGACATGGAGGAAGCGGCTGTTCTCGAAGAGTGCCGAGTTGATCATGGCCAGGATGACGGCCAGGACCATGATGGGCAGCACGACGGCGACCGCGTAGTAGAGGACGACCAGGAGTGAGGCCAGCAGGACAATGCCGACCAGGATGAGCGCGTCGGCGCCCCACGGGTACTGGAGGATCTCGGAGGCCACGACCAGCGCGGGCTCGAGCGCGCGGCTGGTCCAGGAGGCGGGCTTCTCGGGGTACCCGCCCGCGCCGGCACTGTCGGTCTTGTGGGCCACTGCTACGGCGAGGCTGGGACGGGGCTTTGCGTCCAGCTGCGAGAGTTCGTCGTCTCTGCGTACAAAGCAAGAGACGGGCGTGAAATGAATGGACAAAAGTATACACTGTCAAATATCAAGCGGAAAAGGCTCTGAACTGTATTGTTACTGTTACTCGTTGAGGCGCTGTATACTACTCTTGACATCATTGAGAGGGAGGGAGGGAGAGGGCCCTTTATTGAAAGCAGAATGATTAGCCAGCGTATATTCGCCTACTCGCTATTCTGTAGGGATAGGGGAGGAGGGAGAAAGAACCCCCAGAAGTGTGTGGGCAAAAAGACATGTAAAAAAAAGAGAGACTAAGATGCAGGTCTTGTATAGCTGCCCGAGGCGATGAATGTAGTCTAGACATATAACGTAAACTATGAAAAATAAATAAATAAAAGAAGAAAGGAACGCTTATGGGCACAACACACACTTTTTTGATTGAAGAATGAAAAAATGCCCAGGAAACCAGTGGATTCGATGTATGCGAAGAAGTTTAGTGCTTTTCGCTGTCAGCGTATGAATGTCAAACTTGCCTTATTTGTCACGGGAGAGTCCATTTGCATCTCAACAGTTCGAGGTCACGTGACCTGAACAGAAACGTCAAGTGTGACGTAATGACACCCCCGCAAAATTTTTAATAATGTTATTAATATCTGGGATTGTACGTGCCACACCACCATATTGACACGTGGTCGTGACGTCGACGAGGAGTCGGCGTGTTCAGGATGAAACTCTTTATTTGGCCGAACTTGTGGCCGGGAAATGAAAACTCAAACTACAGCAATACACGCTGTACACTGATAGCGGCGAACAGGGCGTCGGCTGTCGATAAAACTGCTCATGGCTGGGACGCGCCGTCTTTTGTACATCACGCATCGAACTTTCCAGTCTTATCACTGGTGGTCGCGCAAGCTCTGGAATAATCTAGACTATGCGCGTGTTGCGCGCAATCTTAACAAAGTGATCTACTACAATCGCGAAGCTTCTCGAACACTGCGGCGTGGTTCGAGAAGCGTTGCTAACCGTCCTTGCTGTTCAAACCCGAATACATCAAAATAAAACAGGAAGCGGGCGTGGCAATGTGGAGCACGATGGCGACGCTAAAAACCCACCGTGAGTGTGTCCATATAATTGCTACCGCAACAGTAAGTACAGAAGCAATCCACCATATGCTGTTCCAACCAGCCCAATCGTAAACCCTATAGCGTATAGCGAGGATTTTATGCGTAAGGGGGGAGGGTGAGGTTCGGACCCCTCAAGGTGTGTGCACACAAACACACACGCGTATGTTTCTATGTGCGCGTGTACGTACCCCCCCCCCCCCCAACACACGGACGCACGCACCAATGATGACATATTCAAGTATATAAAGCACAATTCAAATTAAAATAGTGATTTCCAGCAGTGGTATGCTGCCGCGCCTTTCGTATACCGTATGATACGTTTAGCCTCGCGTTTTTCTCGGCCACGCTATAATAAGGTCGGACGTCGTGTACGCTTCGAGAGTCTCGCCGAGCAGCGAACGAATGTCGTCCTTTCGCAACAACGTCTGAAACGGCGGCGTAGACAATAGTGTATCCGAGAAGAACAAGAAGAAGAGCTCGCTTATGACGAGACAGCGGGAACTCCGGTGTTTCTATAATAATTCGCACTCACAATGGGATTGCGCGACGCCACCTGCACACCATGCGCGAGACTGTCCCGTATACGCCCCAAGGTTAAATAACAGGAAAGGAAACCGGCGTAAAAGTGACGTGTGACCGCGGCATGAAGCGGCCGGGAGGGGCAACAAAAGAAGTTTCGTGATTACGAAAGAACAATTACCTCCCCGCCACCGGTCGCGTGCTTCATCGAGACAATAGTTATAGATGACCCCCGCCGACTGTGAGCGTGCGTGGCGCGTATGTGTGGGCGCAGCCGATAAGATTTCGTTTTCGCCGCAATCCAACTTTTTCATTTCCCCGTGCTTCTATAACATTTGCCGTTTTGATAAGGGCTGGGTCAACCGGTAGCGCCAGAACGAAAGGATCCGAAAGCATGCAAGAGGCGTTTCGCAACGCTTCCGCTAGGGGAAAAGAGCGCATGCGCCGTGGCATCGTGAGAAAGGCTCATTGACCTTATATTTAAAAGGTCACACTGTCCATTATGTATTTGCCTAAGATGACACAAAGCCGAGAGCCACTTTCTTTTTCTTCTCACTCGATTGTACTGATGTGTCTATTTCTCTATCTCCGTTAGCACCATCGATGCATGGCTGATGCAATCATCCTTTGCTTTCTGTAGGTGCACGGTGCGCTTCAGTGATCAAGCTAGTTACAGCTCTCTCTCATTCTTCTTTTCCTTACTCTTCTGTCTCCCCTTATCCCTTCACCATTGAAGGGTAGCAAACCGGATATTTATCCGTTTAACATCCCTGCCTTTCCGCATCGGATTTCTTTCTCTCTCTTTCCAGTTACAGCGCTTCTGTTTTTTGTCGGCCTTTCCTTCCTCTTTTCTGCGTTTGACTTCGCGCTGCTTGAGTTTCCGTCATATAGCAACATTAGCCGTTATTCAGCCAACACTAGCAGACATTGGAAATCATTTAGCCAAGATTAGCGCGTCACCGTTCGTTTAGCCGACATTAACTATAGCGCCAACCGCTGCATGCTCGTAAGTATGGTATGCGCCGAATACCAACTGATTTATTGTTCACGATACACATGTGCATATTAGGGAGGCCCTCTTTGCCTTACATTCTTCACTGTGTCGCCGTTTCCTTCAGCACTTACGTGCTTGCGCTGTAAACACTAAAAGAAAATGTACTTTAACCAACCAGCCCAAATCGCCGTCCATCATCATCATTCTAATAGGATTTTTATGTCTACTGCAGGACAGAGGATTCTCCTAACGACCTCCAATCGGCAGTCTTTCTTGCGCGAGCAGACTTCGTTTCATCCCTGCGAACTTCTTAATTTGACTAGAGCGCTCACTTGGGAAGGTTGGTACATGTCCATAGGAAACGAGAAATAGCGCGAACCACAGGACAACAGGACCGAGACGGACTAAGCGCTTAGACCGTCCCTGTCCCGTTGTTCGAGCTGTTTCTGGTTTTATTGATTTCATCGCTCCATCTAACTCGCTGCCGTCCTCGGCCTTTCCCATGTCTTCGTAGTCAGCATGTAGCTCTTATTGACCACCTTTTGCCTTCCTTACGCATTACGTGGCCAACCCAGGTCCACTTCTTTGGCTTAATATCGAGTGAAATGTCAACCACACCTGTTTTTAAAGACGATAGTCTTTCTTGGAATACTTAAACGGAGAAATTTTGGTCTGTCTTTCTGTTTGTCGGCACGTCCCTCGAGTCAGCTACTCGGCCAAAGTTGAACCACTTGCCCAAGGGCCAGCCATCTTGAACTGGTACGACTGTTCATACTTGTGAACGTTGTCGATCAAAAAGTAAATATTACGCATATCTGAGGCGCAACATCATTAGGTAAGTATTAGGTGGTGTGTTCCTTTAATAGAAAATACATTTATACGCAATTTTAAAGACCCTAGTTTCTTAAGCTGCAGTGAAAATGCGACTGCGCTGAAACTTGACTTCCTCCGTGCCCTCTGCATGAGCTCATTGTTGTGTTTCGGTTTCGGTTCTGTATTGCATTGTATGAATGCCATGGGGCGCCGCTCTAGCATTCCTGTTTTACCCAGGCGACGTGAAAAGAGTGTGTGGAGAGTACTCGTTCAGTGCGGAAGTTTTTTCTGCTTCAGCGCTTCGAGCCAAACCGCGTGTTCGGGCGGGCTGGCGTCCCCGCCGGTCGCGTTGGTCACCGCGGGTCTTCGCCTGCTGCTGCGCCGGGACTACCAGCCCGCAACACAGCACTCATGTTTCCCGACGTATTGCCAGATGGCGTCCATATCTCACGCAGCGCCTCTTCTATCGTCTTTAGACGACATTTGCAGCGAAGCACGCAGATACGCGGCCAATTTTTTGCCTGACCCATTCCTGTCTTACGATATTTTAACCTTACGCCTACCATTTTGCGTTCCCTCGCACGCTGCGTTGTCCTGAACTCTATCCGCACATATAGTTACTTGTGGTACAAAAGGACAGACTGATGATACAGCGCAAATAATTACAAGGACGGCGATAGATGAAGACACGGTGTCCGTCTTCATCTGTCGCCGTCCGTGTGATTCTTTGAGCTACTGTTCTGAATTATTTGTAGTGCATGCTTGTTTGTTTGTGGTGAGCACTGAATGAATTAGGTCTCACCTAAGACAATCACGGCTCACCTAAGCCAATATGTACGTCATAACAGAGTACATAGACAATGTTAGCCTGTGCTTAAAGCACGCGAGTAATTGAATTCATTCATTAACTATCCTCACGCGACGTCATCATGCGGCCGTCATTGAAAATGGGTGGAACAGACCCGGAAGACCCGTCTTTCAAACATTTGTGTAGACTCGTGTCTGCCGACTCCACCCACTGCGGCTTTCAGTGACGCGAGAGGTCTCACGGACGGAAGCCTAGACGACGATGTTTCTTCCTCGACCGGCGTCTCGTTTCTTTGTTCTAAAGGGCTTCAAAGGAAAAGAGCCTGCAACCGTTGGGGTCTGACTCGACGACAACACGCCCAGTTCAGTGCACTCCCCGCGGCCGCGTCACAGCGAACGCGATACGGTCGTCCACTGGAAGCGTTGCGACAGGATGCCGGGAGACGGAAAGAACCGCGCCTTCGCGTCTCCTCTGTTTGCACGCGCCCGGAGCGAAACACGCACCCCAGCGGCTTTGCGAATTACAGTCAGTTTTAACTTAGTCTGTCACAATGTTCAAATAAATGGAAGCTCGATCCGCCCACAACCTTTGCTGTCCTACCCAGAGAAGATTTGCATAGACTGCCCCATCCAATTGCATTTTCTCATTTCTCTGACGTCAACCGACGTGTGGCGTAATTCAGATAGGTGACATTCCCATATAGACACATGTTCGTTCTGCTGGTTTTCGGTCGAGAAACTTGAACTTCCTGGCACATTTCAGCAAAGATTCGGACATCGCTCTCGGGAAAGCGTGTTATTTAAGTAGGGACGACGAACTTTTAATTATTGATGTGCGTGTCACTTGCACTATAGCAGCCAAAACGTACTTATGGTTTGATCGGAGACTACCTAGCACGACTCTCTTGCACGTATCATTGGCAGGCGCACCGCAGTTTCTGGGGTGGAGCTTGTATTTGTTCTTAGATTTTAACCCCGTATAAGAATAAGTACAAGCTCCGCCCCCAGTAGTGTGGCGCGCCTGTCAGTCATCCGTGCCGGAGGGTCGTGATTGGTGGTTTCCGTTCTGACCATAAGCACATTTTCGCTGCTACTGTAAATACTACGCATACGATGAATTAAAAGTTTGTCGGGCCTTGTTAAAAGACCACGACAACAGCTGCCGTGGAAACGTCACGATATCTTGCATAAGCACGTGACGACAAACTCGTACCGTATTGTGACGTCAGGGTACAGTAGGAACCGAAACTAGCTTTTAAAAACTTAATGTAATTACTTTTTCAGGGGCACGCACGCTTACCAGCTAGACTCTTGAGGGCATTTGACGAAAAAAAAAATGAAAATTTTCGTGTCGGGACTACCTTTAACACAGTCGCTATCGACGCCGGGAGAGGCTTGAAGTTCATTAGTTTCATGATCGTCCGGGGATTCGTAGAATGCTTATATAATACGTGTAATCAGCTCACCGCACTCTCTGGCGCCTGTAGACACCTCGGCACCGGCGGCAGTGCACCTCCTCAGTGCTGGCATCGGGCAACGTCTGCGTCCTGTAAAGAGGAAACCAAAAGTGACAAGACTTAAAGGGGTCCTGAAGCACTTCTCTAAGTGATCATCGAGTGACATCAGTATCGGAGTTTATTGCCTCACTAATCAGTTGCCGCGAAATTTTTTCTTGCTAATTGCATCTTGTAAGAATGCGTCCTATTACTTGCGGTCATGCGTGCACTATGCAATCTGTAAGCGTATCAGGCCCGTAGCCAGGGGGGGTGGCCCCCCCCTCCGAAATTTTAATGCATGGTGTTTTACCAAAAATAATGAAAATGGGCATTTTTCGCAAAAAGCAAAGTCTTTCAGCAAGTGCCCCCGCCCCCCCCCCCCCCCCCCGAAAAAAATTCCTGGCTACGGGCCTGAAGCGTATTTTCACGTGTGTTTATCACTTCAATGGAAAGTTTATTCTAACGTAAACGTGCTGAAGCAGGTGCATCGTGGATCTCGTTCGGGCGGTGGGCGTGGCCATCTTGGAAGGGCGACACTCTGACACTGGCGAGTGTCTGTCATCGCGCAGTGGGTGTGTCGTTGTCCCCGTTTCGGATGATTCACAGGTCACCACCTCGTCGCGCTCTCTTTTTATAGGAGCGCGCTAGCGAGGACATGCTTGCACAACGGGCCGCCATGTGTCGACCCATAGGGCAGCGCGATTACATAGGGCGAGATCATTGGTGTAGCCGGGGGGGGGGGGCTAGCTTCGACCCCTCCCCCCCGAAATTTTTCAATTTTGCACGTGCATATTGCCACGCGTTTATTGCTTTATTTTGATGTATTCGGGTTTCACCTACAAAAACCGTTAGCAACGCTCGGCTCAGACCACGCCGCAACGTTTGGGAAGCTTCGCGGTTGTTTGAGATCATTCTGTAAAGACTACGCGCGGGACGCGAATAGGCAAGTTTATTCGAGAGCTTCAGCGAGCACCAGCGATAACGCTAGAAGGTTCGATATAAATATAATATCTGGGGTTTAACGTCCCAAAACCACGATATGATCATGAGGGACGCCGTAGTGGAGGGCTCCGGAAATTTCGTCCACCTGGTGTTCTTTGACGTCTACCCAAATCTAAGTACACGAGTCTCAAACATTTTCGCCTCCCTTGAAAATGCAGCATGCATGGGAAGCCTGGAAGCATGCATCTTTTAGAGCGCAGCTCCTGTGTTGAGCGGTGTCGCCGTTGGCGAACGATAGAGCGAACGAGGACGAAAGAGAGCGGACGCGGAGTCTGAACTCCCATTAAGGAAACTCAGCCCGCTATTGCTGCCTGGGCCGAAAGGGTGGCTGCCCACGTGGAGCCACCCTGAGGACCGCACCATATGTGTAAATAAAGTTGATTCCGCTCGGCACCTCGGCCCCCACGTGGGAACGGCCCGCGACACAGTGATCTGTGTTTTGGAGGACCAAATAAAAGTTTATCCAATCCAATCCTCCTGTCGATATCACGAGCCACTGGCCGCTAACCTCTCTTTCTTCCTCCGTCACGCGCGCTGGCCCAAGCTGGCCCTTCCTTCGGTCAGAGCGCGTGGAGGGCTGGCACGTTCAAATGCGGCTGGCTTCGCTTGTCGCAATGGGGCTGTCGGCGTTTCGCTTGGTTCCTGCAATGCACAGAATGGTGTGCGTAGTACTCGAGCGCTGGCCGTTTCTGTGGCAGTATGTAACGAATGTTACACGCTACAACTGTGGATAGCCAAAACTTCAAACACAGTTGGCGTTGCCCCAACAAGAAACTAAGCTCAGAATTCGCATTATGCAGTACCGTCATCGTCGGTGAATTTTTTCACAACTCAGTATGGCCACGCTGGAAAATCCAGTTTTTCCCCACGTAATGCTCAAAACCGAGTGTGACAGCGCCTTCGGAAGGCATCAACACCACTCACTTCTAAACTAGATAACCAAAAAGAATTGATAGATGTGTTTAGAAAAATTTATTATCACAGACGGTTAACATCAATAACAATTCAACGTAACATTTGCTAGATTCAGGCAACATCGAAAAAACTGCACCGATAGAGCCAATGGAATAACGCACCGCAATGCTATCTTATCCGGAAAGTCTCCACACTCGTTTTGGTTAGGCCGCTGACTTTTCACCAGAGTTCCTGTTTATAATTTGTAGAAAACTTTAGATATCATCTAAAAGGAAAACTCTTTGAAGTTGCTTCATATCCTTTAGGCGAACGTCTCTCATCTTGTGATAACATATCGAATGTTAACGTGGAGGTTGCCAAAAGTTCCAAAAAATAGAGCACTATAGATGTTTCAGTGACTGGAAACGTATAGCAAAAAAAAAAAAAAATTGGCAGATCCCACGTACCGTGGGAGTCGATGTTATGCAAAGCATGTGGTGGGTAGGTGACTGTGGCGTAACTTTTTTTACTGAGCGACACGTTACAAAATGAAGCTAAAGATTTGTATATGTTTTACACGCACACATATATATGTTGAAGAGCCGCATATGTGTTATATAACCAGTTGTTTACGGTTGGGTAACGCAGCCAATGGCAACGTGGGTATTACCAAAATCAGAAGCGGTAAGCTGATATGTAGTGCTTACACGTGTCCCGAAAACGCACTCACGTTTCACGAACCCGTGTGCATGTGTGCAAGAAGTTCTTGACAGTTCTTGAACAAGGGCATCATCACCGTGATCAGTGAGCACCAGCAGTTGGTCATGACTTGTTATAGGATCCGATCGTGATCGTGGTGACGAGGGGTCCATGTGTAGTGAAGTATGTGGTATAGTAGGGCTGTTGCAATTCGTGGATGCCTCGGTCATTTCGTCAACAAATTATCTGTCGACAGAGCCGGCGACATGTCCGAACCTGAAGCCACCCTTCGTGTTGGTGAGGAGGCCGTCGAGGCAGGTAGCCATGGATAGTGCTACGTAGACAAACTTCAGTGGACGGTGTTTGTCGTATTCGTAGACTACCTGGGCGTATGTGGCCTACGTAGCCTAGTCTACAAAGCGGCTGTCAATTAATCTGGCATCATCCTCGGTCAGCATGAGGCCATCGCCCAGCCTCGTAAGAAATGAAGAGGACACTGAGTCGTTCTGGTGGACGAAGTGCACTTTACAGTGCTGTGATGTGGATATCATATGTAACATTCGTTAATGTATTCCTCCGGGGTCGAGCAATGCTCCAATATAGCTTCCTGAATCATAGGAATACAAATGTAATGTTTATTAGACTGCTATAAAAGAGGAGCCAACACTGGAACTACAGACGTTCATCTGATATGACGCCTGTATCGTAGGAGTACACATCGTAGGAGTATCATGTAGTGTTTATTGCTGTCTTGTAAAAATTACATAGCCAGCACCACAACCACATTTGACGTTGCACCGATAGTACGCCTGCGTAGGCTGTTTTTCCAAGCCAGTTTATAGACCTGGCGTGGCTCAGTGGTAGAATACCTGATTGCCACGCAAAATGCTTGGGTTCGATTCCTGCTGGGATCCTAATTTTTATTATTTCCATTCGCTGAGTCAACGCTGCCGATGTTGGTTTTCCTTAACGCTCTAGCATTTAAGTTACCAACGTCTGTTCTCGCCGTTCCTGGGTAGATATAAACTGTCAATCGCCTGTGGCGCATACCCGTACACCGCGGCCCGTAGTAAACGGGTATGTGCCACACGTGTCTAGTGGGAAAGGGTTTGACGACGTACGCGACAGGATTTTATCGTTATTCATGTCATGACCCGGCAATCATATTCGTCAAATCCTCTTACCCTCCCATGCAAATTTTGGTCTACACCAACTTAAGGAGGCGATCATGAGAGCACCCAGACGTAGGCGGCTAGATAGATAGATAGAAAGAAAGAAACGCTCAAAGTGCCAGAGGTTCGCTAAGAAATGCTTCGCATTTAAAAACAACAACAATAACAACAACAACAACAACATAGGAGGGAGCTCGCCTAGCGTCCACGAGCCAACCTTCTCGTGCTCGTTGTCACACTTCCCATGATGCTCCTGTTTCATTTTCTTTTTTACAGCGAAAGCTGTTATGAGATCATTTCAGCGGCCGTTTTTGGCGCCGTAGTTGTCCGCCGCCGCCGCCGGTGTCCGTAACCAGTATCGCTCGAAATAAAAAAAAAAACGAAATAAGAAAAAAAATTCCGGGATGTAACGAGGTTCGAACCTGGGCCCTCTGCGTGGGAGCCCAGTATTCAACCTCTGAGCCATGCCGGTGCTTGAAACTGCTATGCAAAGAGGTGCTATACAGGCTTCATTTCGGGAAGGAACCACATTAGCATATGCAATATAACGTGGTAGAAGAGTAAAATAAAGCACCAAGTGTCGCACAACGCGAATTCTCTAACCAGGCGTCACACAATGCGAATTGCGCAACGAGTACGTTGTTGAATGCTTCCAACCCATTACAAAGGACTCTGCCATAATTCTTCATCGTCATCAGGCAGAGCATCAACAAAGTGAGCATAATGCCTTACATGGGTTTAGCAGGTACCAACGCTCTCCGCAGAATGACGAAAAATGGCACGGTGCGTGCTGCCCTACTTCTCAAAAATTACAATGATTTATAGCGTAGTGGGTTCCTCGCAAGTGCACTTGTATTGGTTGCCAAGGAAGCCCATAAGCGCATGATCCACTTCCTCGGGGTCTCAGTAAAATTACAATGATTTATAGCGTAGTGGGTTCCTCGCAAGTGCACTTGTATTGGTTGTCAAGGAAGCCCATAAGCGCATGATCAATTTCATCGGGGTCTCAGTAAGTAAAGTTCTCCGCCCCCCGCCCCCCCCCCCCGTCTCTCTCCCACGTCAACGTATGTTATACAGCATGACGGGAGAGGGAAACAGCGACCGGGCGTCGCCCAATGCAAATTACATAACTGGTGGGCCGTTTAAAGATTCCAACCCTTTACAAAGGGCTGAGCCATAATTCTTCATCGTCATCAGTCGTCGCGTCAACAAAGTGCACATAATGCCTTACAGACGTGTAGCTGGTGCCTCGCTTCTCCGCAGAATGACGAATAATGGCTTAGTATGTGCTTCCCAACTTCACAAAAATTGTGATTTATGGCGTAGTGGGTACCTTTCTAGTGTACTTGTATTGTGGCCCCAAGAGAGCGACCCCTGACAGCGAAATTTTTGTTGGTGACTTTTTGGCTGTAATTTGTAGCTTTGTGTCTGGTAATCTCTAAATTAAATCGTAAATGCTCTAGCGTATCGTACAACTAATTCTAGCGTAGTTAATTGTGACCATTTTAGCATCACTTCAAAACGCCCGCCTAAAAACCACAAGAAACTGGCGCCCCATGCGGGGGAGCGTCAAAGACCACGTCCACTCAAGTTGTGGTGACGTTGACAGCGCGGTTTTCAAATCGGCGCCCCGAGCGCGGTAGAGATTGAAAGTATGTGGGTGCCTCGGTATGGGTTAAACCTGTTAAGCGCGTGTCCCCTCACGAAAACTACCTCGAGAGCAGCCCGACAACAGAGCCAGAGGGGTGCGGAACAATAGGCCTCGCCGGGTGCCAGTCGTCGTGCACGTGCGCCCCGCAAACCTTCTGTGACGTCCACAATACTTGCTTTACACTTGGAACGTCACACGGGGCCTCTATCTACGTCATACCAGGATGTCGCAAGGTGCAGCCAACTCAAGTGAGCACTCACGCTTACTTTAAAACCAAATTAAGATATCTTAAAGGCAACGTTCGTCACTAATAATCGGTCAGATGTGCCCCCGTATACAGGAAAGTCAAACAACACAAAGATCTCGAGGTTTCAATTTTGGTGTCAGGGGTCCTTTAACGGGCTCTAGAAACGCCGCTCTTCCAGCTTTCGCTGTGACTGTGCTGCGGTTTCAGCGCAGGCCTGGCGTTTTTTGCCGGGCTTGTGGTATAGTTCACTAGAGTAATATCGTTCTAGTACACTGTAGTTCGTTGGACAAAACGAAAATTGACGAGCGCCTAGCTTCCACAAGCCAACCTCCTCCGACGCCGTTCCCCCCTGGTGCTCCATGCTCTGGCCACAATTCCCAGCATGCTCCTGTTTCATTTTTTGAATGACTGGGCTTCAAGATTGTCACTTGACGCTCCCTCCTAGTTTTTTCCCCTCCATGCTGACGTGCTACGCTTCTTTCTTTCTTTCTTTCTTTCTTTCTTTCTTTTCTTTCTTTCTTTCTTTCTTTCTTTCTTTCTTTCTTTCTTTCTTTCTTTCTTTCTTTCTTTCTTTCTTTCTTTCTTTCTTTCTTTCTTTCTCATTCCGCAACGCTGCCTCCCAACTGTTTCCTTCCTCCATGCCGAGAATTGGACCTTCATCCACGTGCTCAGCAGCGCAACACTTCAGTTGCTACAGGCAACAACGACGGTCATGCCTTCCTATCCAGTCAATAATTTATTGAATTGGGGCAACGCGAAATGATTGTCGCGGTATATAGTGGTGTCGCTGTTGCCGTAAAACGATATGTGGTGTGATGGTGGTTCTGACACCCCTTCCTTTCTTCTTGTACTTTGGTATTTGACCTGTTACCACGTGCTATATATAAACATCGGTTGTTAGCAAAGCGCTGTGTCCTCATGTCTTCTTTTGCGTCCTCGTGTTTCCTTGCGCTAAAACGTAAGATAAAAATGAAAAATTTGCTTACAGTTCTGACCACTATAGCGCAAATTTGAACGAATGATTTGGATTCAGGCCACGTAGCTGTAGAACAAGATAACGCGGAAGCCCACGCTGAATCGCTGTGATCTCTTTTGGTGCGCAGGCGCTGATGAGGCCTCGCATCGGGCGCTGGTATTGTGAACCCATGTCCCTTCCCGAAATGACAGGAAATCCTGTCCGGACATTGGAGTTCCTTTCAGTGAGCTTTTCATTCGCAGCATCGGAAACACGGCCAAACCACTAAAAAAAGCTCGTTCAGGAATTGTGCTTCTCCACGGCGCGTGACTCCGTTCCTCGCATATGACGCAAAAAGACACGATGCGTGAGTGACAGCTCGCTGGCGAGGATGCTGCGTGCAGGACTACGCGACAACTTTGAGTGGCGTCCGTTCACCCGTATTAGCTGTCGCGTTCTCCGCATACAAGTCAATGAACTCCTGACGAAAAAAAAAGAAATATATATATTATGCGCGAGCCAGGTATTCGACCTCTATACTTCAAAGTGCTTGGTTGACGAACCATGGCGACGTGTAATTTTCGGAGGAATTCCTGAAAAGCCGCCGTACTCTCGGATTTCCTTCATAGAAGGGGGGAGGGGGGGGGCACATATATATGTAAAATATGTCGGGCTTAACTGCTGCATCAATCAGCACGGCCGCTACAAAGCTAAGAGAACACGACACACACAAAGAGAAAGGAAAGTGCTTTCATGTCTCTTCGCTGAAGTTCAGTTTTATTATTTCCAAATAACACTTGTAAATGCGGGGTAAGTCGTACAGAAAAAGGCCCCACAGTTGGAAACTGCGCCGAGACCACTTGTTATTGGTTACATGAAGATATTAAGTTAAATGGGCAGGGCATGTGGCGCGCAAGCAGGATAACCACTGGTCATTAGGAGTAACCGACTGGATTCCGAGAGAAGGCGAGCGCGCGAGGGGGAGACAGAAAGTTAAATGGGCAGATGGGGTCAGGAAGTTTGCGGGTATAACGTGGCAGCAAGTACAGGACGGGTTGATTGGCGGAACATGGGAGAGGCCTTTGCCCTACTGTGGGCACAGTCAGACTGGTGATGATGATTATTATTATTAAATTAAAAGGCTGCAAATAAAGTGTTTGTCGTGTTTTCTTTTCGTTTACGCGTCGCGCTGCAGTTATGGAGCGAGCACCAACTCGCCCGAACAGCAACTTCACATATCAGCTGCAGACAGGCCGCAGCCTGAAATACATGCTAAGAGAACAGGGAGTGCCTATTTGCACTTCAACGGCTCTGAGTCACGTGGTCTAAGCAGAAACGTCACGCACGACGTCTTTGGTAAAGCGGCACGTTGCTGTCGACCTTGGCTCTGGCAACAGTGATGCCGGTAAAATAGTGAGAACCGCTAGAGTGTACTAGAACAGGGGAGTGCTCGGAACGGCCGCTGCACCAATGTACAGAAAGTGAAGCCCAAACAGGGTCAATCCACCTGCGGCGCTGCTATCGGTAGTCTGCAATGTGTCGTCGTTTTTGAGAGTTGCGCGCGGCTCCCAGGGGCGTAGCCAGAAATTTTTTTCGGAAGGGGGGGGGGGGGGGGTTCAACCATACTTTATGTATGTTCGTGCGTGCGTTTGTATGTGTGCGTGTATATATACACATGCAAAATTGAAAATTTTGAAAATATTCTAGTGAGTACGCCGGTTAAATTCGTAAAAAAAAAAAAAAAAAAAAACTATCGCCGTCATCACATTCGAGTTATAGAAGGCCTTCGGGAAGACCTTACTTCAATACCAGTTTTAAACTGTGGCGCCAAGTACAAGGACAGAGAAAAGAGGGACAAAAATACACACGGAGTGCTGCGTGTATTTCGTCGTCCTTGTATTTTGCGGTGTTTGCAGTTTAATTGTAAACAACCAAGCAGTCAAAGCTTCGCCTTGTTGGGCTTGAAAACAAGGCACAGCGCTGAAAGAGGCCATGCGGCAGCAAGGTTAACAAGAACGGAGATAAGCGTGTATTTTTCCGAGCAATTCGTTTAGTGAGTGGTTAGGCCACTGCTCGAAAGAGGGCGCGGACACTTTAAAGGCCAACTCCGGCGATTTTTCGAGTTCGATGGATCTCAGTGAAATTCGCTGGGTACGTTCCTTTGCACGTTTCCGTCATTTATGCCAAATTACAGGCTTGAGACATGCGCAGATTGTTTGCAAATGAATTTTAAAGATTGTCTGCAAACGCCCTCATGGCTTCCCACAATTATTGGCAACATTGCGTCTGTGACGTCAGTGTTGGCAAGGCGGCGGAAGTGACGCAGCCGAGGGCACCGCTAACTTCGGCGCTTAGGCCGCTACAGCGAGCGTCTGCTGTGCACAAGGCGACAGACAGCGTTGGTTTGGCCGGCGCTTCGCTGGTCGTCCCGGCTGTCACAGTTTTCATACTCCGCGCCGGCGTGACCGGCATGCCTTGCACGACTTCCGGTTCGTTCGTAACAACGTCTACGTCATACGCAGACAGTACACTCGGTTGGGTTTCGGTTTCGGTGTTGCGCTTTTTTGCTTATTTAAAATTATTCTCCAATTTGCCGAGTATTTCTGCTATCGGGCCCGTAACAGGAGCGTCCCAGGAACATAAAAGCACCATTACTTTGACATGGCCGAAAAATCGCCGGAGTTGGCCTTTAACGAATAGATTATGTTGAACTCGTGTTTGAGTGAAAGCGAGTTATCTATGTGCAGGAAACGGAAATAGCACTGACCTGCTTCATCGTAGCACTGACCTGCGACATCTTTTACTTCCCGATATACATTATAAACGGTGTTTCACGTAACTATAGAAGAAAATATTTTAAAGATGTGGTTAACCGCACCCGACTGAAACCAGCGACATATGGTTTGCCGTCATGTGGCGCTCGTCAGGGTAATTTAATTGCGCTTTACTAGCGTAGCCAGCAATTTTTTCCGGCTGGTGGGGCGGGGGGGTTCGACCATACTTTATGTATGTTCGTGCGTGCGTTTGTATGTGTGCGTGTATACATACACATGCACAACTGGAAAAATTCGGCCCTGGCTAAGCCACGGTTGGGCTTAATTAGTCAAGTAACTAAGGCCGTTTATACTTTTTCTTTTAATAATATCTGGGGTTTAACGTCCCAAAACCACGATATGATTATGAGAGACGCCGTAGTGGAGGGCTCCGAAAATTTCGACCACCTGGGGTTCTTTAACGTGCACCTAAATCTAAGTACACGGGCCTCAAACATTTTCGCCTCCATCGAAAATGCAGCCGCCGCGGCCGGGATTCGATCCCGCGACCTTCGGGTCAGCAGCCGAGCGCCATAACCACTAAACCACCGTGGCGGGGCATGCTTTTTTCTTTTCAATATTCACTTTAGGGCCAAGTACCTTTCGTTACGTTGTAGGGCATTCCCAAACGACCGATATAATTTCTTGTGGCAACTTACATGCTGCTTATCTTTTCCCATCGTTTAAAAAAAGCCCGCGAAATATGAACTAAAACCACTTTACGCTACTGTACTGTAGCGCTTACAACCGTCAAGTCATTGGCCACCAACTAAGCAATCGGCATTTGAAACGATGGGGGAAAACACCATATTTACTCAATTAATTAAAAAAAAAGAAACGCAACTGAAAGCTGAGTAGAGTGTAAATTTGAACATCGGACATCTATTGGCTCGTGACGTTTATTGAAGCGAAAATTATTTATTTATTTATTTATTTATTTATTTATTTATTTATTTGCAATACTCTCAGTCTCACATGGAGACCATAGCAGATGGTATCACACACAGAATGTTTCATCTAAGCATGTCCGACAGTTACAAAAACCTGAAGTGTGAACAACAGTTACAACGGCAATGTTCAATCTAAGCAATTGCGAAAAAAAACAACAACAACAAAGATATGTAAGCATGTACAAGGGTTTGCCAATTAATATGCCAGCAATCGCAATATGATGGAGTGTGGGAAATTGAAACTGCGTGTTAGCTCTATGACATCACCGGACGTTATCAAAGAAAGCATAGTTTCCTAAAATATTTACTTCAGGGAACACTGACTGGTGCTGCGATCGTTCAGCCACCATGGGAATGATGGATGTGCCTACAGTCTTCGTGCTTGCGGCTTCGAACGCACTTGTGGCCTTGTTTAATATTGTTTTCGCTTTCGTTTCGGATAAAAGAACGGGTCGTTGTGAACCTCGCGAGCTGATTTTAATTGGTCACGCCTGAAAGGTTCAAGGTGGTGAAGTGGGAGATCTGAACGTTCGCTGAACGTCGTCTTGCGACAAAGCGGCTGCGCAGGCCACACGGAGCCACAAGAACGAAGTTTAGGCAAAGCCTTGTACTAATCATCACCCCCATGCTGGCTGAGGCGCCATTCATTGCGGCTCCCATAGACACTAGCGTCAGATTTCCCTCTAGTGCACTATTATGAAACTATATGGGAGAAGGCACGGCCTCCCTGATGGCGGGCGCGTGGCCTCGGAGGCCATGGAGAAGGTATACATAACATAGGCTATCACTTAGGCGACGTAACTATACTGACCAATATTTCGTACAATTCTACAAGCAGTGTCGCCACTTTCGTTCTCGTGGTGTCTCCAGGTGTGACGTCTCTCTTAAACGTTGAATCATTTGTTTTAGCGTGCGCCTCTATTCCTGTATGGGATATCGCCTCGTTCATTGTCAGCGGTCTTGAACGACGACAGGAAACAGCAAATCTCGAGTGGCACTAGTGAAAGACAAGCATGGCGATTTTTTTTCTTTCGCAAACAAAACCTTGTGTCCAACGGCGTCGATGGATTTCAACGCCGCCGTGTCGTTGACCCAACCGAAGGAGACTTTCTAACGCAGCTGGTGAACCGCGCATGCGTAGTCGTGGCAGCCGGTAACGGTAAGATGGTAGCGCTTTACTGAAACACACTGTTAACGCCACTGTACGTTCTGGGAATAATTTTTATGCGAATCTTTACACAGAATGCGAGAGATACTTGCAGTACATTCATGGCGATTACAAGCAAACAGTGCAAAAAAAAAAAAGAACGAGGACACTAGCGCTGACTTTGAACTGAAAATTTTGTTGACAGAACACGTTAATATATTCTCAACTGCGCACGGTCTTACAAGATAACTCATGACCATTACTCGTGGTTATAAAGTCACACAAGGCAAGTGACCTTAACACTTGGCTATCAACAATTGCGTAATCTAAAAAGTAAATTTCTTTATTCTGGAGGCCGATCGAAGCCTGACTAAAGGCTCATTCAGACCTGCGACCAGCACCGGAAGCGCGACCATTTGCGACTGGCGACCAAAAACCGACCGATGTTCGCCTGCGTGCGACACAGAATACACGTCTGCTATACATATAACTGGCATTTTCAGGTTGGGGCATTTGTTCTTTTTGTTTATTTTCTTCAGCCCCACCATAATTGCTGTCACTGCCCTGCAAAATAAGCTGACGTCCTGTTTCTGCGCATGTGATTGGTTCAAAGATTTGCAAGTGCAGTCGCGCCAGTGAAAAATCGAGAAGCGAGCGACTGAGCCGAAGCAGCCACGCTGCGACAAAATCGGTCATAGTCGCTTTTTAACTTGGTTGCGCGACCGGTTCTAGTCGCACGTGGGAACGAGCCTTAACGCAGTTATGACCGGCATTTTGAATTATGTAGAGGCCTCAAACATTTGCCGCGTCAACAGAAAATACTTTCAGTACTTACTGTGCGTCCGAGAATGTAGGTGCAGAGGGCGCCTTTGTCGCGCCGAAGCGTGCTCCGAAGGCGCTCTGCACCGCCAGGAGTCGCCTGACGCGCTTCGCGGCCCACGACGTGCTGGGAACCTGCAGCGGCGTTGACGCAACGCGAGAACGCCGAGACATTTTGGGTCATTAACGTCGCGTTGTCCACCACCACGACGACAACGAAAGACACATCAGTCTCAACTACAGTCCGGCACGCTTCCAACAACTACACATTTCACGGCCACGACCACCTGTCTAGATACGCCATCAAGCTTTGACGATGACGACAGGAGTCACATCACTTGAAACACATTGGGAGCTTTCAGCGTGCGCACGTTTCTTGGTCACCGGGGATCATTTCACGCCGTCGGTACACACTTCACTCGCATTACTCATTAGGTTTTTTTGGCCACAACCCGCCACAGGCAACGAAGCGTCGAAGACAAGAGGTCACGGCAATCTCAACATCCAGCGAGCTCCAAACACCTGCATTCCTCGGTCACGACCTGCCTAAATTAGAAGTTACAGTGACTGTATCCATGGCGTAACCAACGGAAAGCTCTACCGCGCGCGGATCGCATATCGAGCTACAAGCGGCGACGTCGCTCTAAAGAAATGCGCGCGACTGACGATTGTTGAGTGACGCGGGCGCGCGCCGGCGCGCGCATCGCCGGGCCGTTGCGCAGACACTCGTCGGGGGTAACAAACAACAGTTTATCGAAATCTGATTGTTAGGGACGCCGCCGCGGGTGGAATATGAGAAGGATGAGAGAGGGGAGACGTGGCGCTTTTGTTTGCGCCTCCTTTCCACAGCCGCCGCCGTTCATTCGAGCGTTGAGGTCGCTCGCCGGCTCGTGGCGTGATTTGCCGCCTCGCGTTGTAGGGGGGCCGAGACGTCGACGGGATGCGTCCTGCTTCCGTTCGGAACAGGCCGCCGGCTTTGCCTCGGAGGGGTTTCTTCGTCGCGGCGGCCGGACGCTGTCGTGCCGTGCTAGCTGCGGCCTCGTTCGAAGTGTTTGTGCGACTCGGCTGGCCTCAATTTCCATTTGTTTTTGTTTTTTAGTTATTTTTCCTCGCTCAACGGTACGGTTGCGGCGTAAATGTGCGCTAACGCTTTGTTCTTTTGTTCCTTTCAGTGTTCAAAAAAAGAAAAAGGAGGAGAATATGGGTTTGGGGTCGCGTGCGAAGACCTAGTGGGCGCGAGCTAAGGGTAGAGGGGATTGGAACAGGTGCGAGGTAGGCAGCGTGGCCTCTTGTTGCTGTTTTTTTGGGGCATGTATTTAGCACAAAAAGCGCGCACGCGTGTAGACTGAGTTCAGTGCACGCTAGGTAATTACAGGAAAGATCATAACCCCACTTAAAAATGTCTGAAATCAACGTTCGTCAAAGACTGGTCATCTTTTCAGCTTAGAGACGTTCTCGCGGCCTATCGACAAACCCTGCCTTTGTATCCTGCGCAAAGAAAGCACTTTCTAACTTTCTTAAAACGACACTAATCTCATTGAGGGATTTCAGTGCATCATTAAAGAAGGTAATACGCGTAAACACGGACGCGAGAGTAGAGAGCGATACAACACCGAACACTATCAACTAAAAGGGCGCACTGCGACGGTAAAAGAAAGACAACACAAAAGCTGCGCACGCACAGGTGTGGTAGCGCCCCGTGCCAATTCGCGAAAGATAACTGTTCAGGAATTTGGTTTCGTCTCTACGTAAGTTAATCGAAAGCTGGCTCACGGACGCGTCTCAGCTATACTATCAGTATGCCAGGCCTCAACCGTCGGACTGGTTTCTTCATTCTTGTGCCTCTTAGTTCACAGTAGGTGTTTGTGTCGTCTTGTTCTCTTCTCTATTGTCCATGTTTGCGCACCTTAACCTCTTTGATGACGAATCCTTACCAACTAGCTCAACTTTCTGTTTCGAAGCTTCATATGAATTTGTTGACTGCCGTGGTGTGTTTCGTGTGTGTTCTGCATATGTCGTGCGCTGTCCATATACCACTGCATTCTTCACCAGACCGAGCCGGGCCCACGAGGCAAATGTTCACTGCAACAAGCGTTCAAGGGACACCGAAGGGAAACACAATGTCAGTTTCCCTTCAGTTTCCTTCAGCCTTCTTGGAGAACTGTATTATCCTTAATTTTAGCGAACACAGCTTCATTACTAGATGAAAAAGGATGGAAGGTCAAAGATTGGTTTTTCAATTTCGCGCTCGAACCCGCATCCCCTGAATGTCAGTGTGACGTCACGGATTTCAGCCCCTTTTCGCATTTTTGCCAATAATACTTATCGTAACTGTTTGGGACGTTAAACCCCAGATATTATTATACTTATCGTAACTGGACCCGTTAAGTGGCTGGCTCCCTTAAAATCCAGCGTTCTTCATTTTAAACGGTAGGCAGTTATGTAGGCCCTAGCAGATGCCCGTCAGAATCTGTGACGTCATGATAAGCCGGTGCGGCAACCTGAAGGCGGCCTTGCCATCTTTGTTTTCGTTTTGTGCGTTTCGTCGCTTACCGAACGCCTTCCCGCGACAGGAGTGGTGCTTTTAGTAGGTACTGTGAAAGCGCAATTTACTTGTACGAAATAAATTTTTATTTTTTGTGTTACTTCAAAAAGACTCTCTCACTATCTCTTACTCTCCAGGCCTGTAGGTAGTCAAGATTAACTACGGCATTTCGGGATGTTAAATTGACACTAAAGTGAAAATATGAATGAATCGGCTAAGATTCATAAGTTCGACTTTGAAAACTCTAATGAGCCTAATGTTACCATCATACAGTCTCATTAACAAATGAGAAAATCAACGTCAATGTTTCATTTTTAAATTTCGCGCCGAAATCTCCGCTCGTCACGTCATGAATTTCAAAGTGTATTTACCGTATTTTGCCAAGGTTGGCTCAATGCAATTACTTGAAACTTTGTTAAATCTTTGGCCCCCTGAGAGGAAAATGTAGCTGACTTGTGCCGATTAGGAACTACGTAGGCCCCTGTGGACGACTTCAATATCTATGACGTCATGACGATTATTGCAGGAATTTCAAGGTGGCGTCGCCACCCGCATCTTCTATTTGCGTGTTGTCTCGTTTAACAAGCGTCTTCTCGCAGCTAAAGCGGTGAATTTGGTATTTAGAAAGAGTAAGTTTACTAATTCGAGAAAAATCGTTTTTCTCTCTGTCTCTTTAAACTCGACTATTTCTTTCTGTGTATACATTGCTTGGTTGTGCAGCGCTATACCGACTATTTATACTTGATCAGATTAGGAATTGCGGCTTCTGTGTAGAGCGAGTGGTGAGTGCGTATAAAATGAGTCGTTCGGTCAAGGCTTTAAAACTGATAAAAAACATAAGCGCACGGCGTCGCATGTGGCGAGCTATATTTAGATAAAGAACGAACCTAAAAGTGGCTGCTGCGCAGGTCGGCGCGGGCAGTTTTTAGTTCAATGACGCGCCGTCCCTACAGCACTGTTTTTTGTTAGCTGGAAAAATCAGCTTTGAACAAAATGCAAAGAAAGAACGGTAAGCTACGATTCGGAGCAGTTGCAGAAGAAGCTTGCGAGGACAATTGAAAAAGAAAAAAGAAAAAAAAAAGTGAAGCAGAAACAGTCGGCTGGAAAGTCGAAAGAAGGGGAATGTTTTTTCCGAGGGCCTCGTTTCTTTCTTACACACAACCAAATGAATCCAACAGACAATTTGGGCAACTAGCGAGGTAGTACATGATTGAGCATTACTTCGATTTTCATTATATTGTTAACCAAGATACGGCTGCTGGAACTGGCCATCATTACCAACAGTAGCTGAGTGATAATTCATCCAACCATATAGGTGACAGTTAACACTAGCCCGAATGGTATCTTAATGGCGTGTTTGCATATCCTAAAGAGTGCAACTTCCGGCCCCCTTCACGTGCGAAAGAGTCCCGTAGCCTCTCGGAAGTGAAAACGGGAAAGGAGGAGGGTAAGTGCGGCGGTTCAAACGGTGTATTTGCGTGAGCTCTTCAAAAGTGTGCGCCCGCTCCTTCGAGAAGCCCGAATCGATGCTGTCCTGAGCCCGGTAAATCAATCCTCGGGCCATTTTATTGGGGAAGGCATTGCCCCCAAACAACCTCCGAAGATATGCAAGGAACGAGCGCGATATTCTCTCCCGTGGTTCCCGTTCCATTAGGCGCAATTCGTGACGCCCGCAGTCTGTTCAAGTGATGTCAAGAGAGAACAAGCTTTCGATTGGTCCATACACGAGGGATATCAATTGTGAACTGTCTCCGACCGTGCTCTGCAATGCAGTCGCACGCCCGTCCTGCCTTGTCTCGCATGACTATCGTGAGTGAGCAACTGATTTCACTTCGTTTTGTCCGTTTTCTACTACGCAAGCTGAGATAACAACGTGTCGGCGAAAAGCGCGAAATACCGATAGGCTCAACGTACGCTGAGTGCTGATATTTTGCATGTGTTTTGTGAAGAAATAAGTGGCGAGGAGGATATAGACAGCGCCTGTAGGAAGGGTAGAGTGAAGGCGAGGAAGAAGGCGCTCTATCGTCTATGAATTCGGAGTGCTTTAGATGCCCTCAAAAGAAAAAGCATACTATTATAAAAATCATAGAGGAAAGGAATATGTCACACGCTTCGCGCAATTAAAATGAGACTTCATACGCGTCACATCTTGACACACGATACGGAGGAGCTGGAGGTGAAAGAGCGTCAGGATTGGCGTGCGTGCTCTGTTGGCAGCTATATGACACGCGCACGACAGCACCATTAAAAAAAAAGGACGTAACAAAGCGTTCAAATGATCTATGACATGGCTAGCCTCTGAGTCGCGTTTAAATATACAAACAGGCGCCTGTACACTGAACTTTGGCAGCGCGCCAGCGAGGTGACATGAGCGAAACGACTAACGACGGAACGGAATGCATTGAGCCGTATCTTTGTATCACGCCCCCACTTTGTGTTGCAGATTTGTCTTATCACGCGTGACCCAGTAGAACAATTGATGGCGGAAAACGAGAACACCGTGTCAGTCGTTCGTTTACCTGTTTAGTTGCGGTGACTGTGTGCGTATTTGCCAGCTCTTCCAAATACACAGACAATTCGCAATCGTTTACGCACGTTGCGTCATGAAAATGGAACTCTGTTGAGAAATGTTTCAGTAGTCGGCCTCTCAGAACTTTGGAAACGTACCCCATGATTGGAAGTTTTCTCATTGTTCTAAATCTCCGCGGTAGTCCATTGATAACGGTCCCAAAGACGCGGGTTCGATTCCGGTCGCGACGGTCGCATTTCGATGGAGGCAAAATGCTGGAGGCCCGTGGGCTGTGCGTTGTCAGTGCACGTTGAACAACCTGAGGTGGTAGAAATTATCATGGTAGTCCACTTGTTGAGATGTGCCTGTGTTCTTCGTAAAGAGGTAAATTGTCGTGAATAAAATTCGCGTTTATGTACATTCCTTAACAGGGTCGCTTCAATAAAAGCTTTAGGAAAATCCATTTAATTAGACATGTCGATGACAGGCTAAAATTTGGAAGATATGCTCTGACGGGGGCCTGTAATGCGTAAGGCACATACAAATGCGAGCTATGGTAAAGCAAATTAACGAGTAAGACATGTAGCATAAACAAACGTGTGTGAAACGTGCAGGTGATTCAGTACAAACTACGCTGCGCGTAATGTGTACGAAAAATAGAAATCATTGGCAGCTACTACGGCCTAATGAATGCATAATCTCCCGAGTCTCGCTGCACGCGCCCGTGGAAAACTTATTTTTTATTCCTTTAGTTTTTTTTTTGCTCTTAACATAAATCTGTTGAATGCAGTCGAATATCACGCATCATTATTACAAAATAATCTAATTTATATTGCACACTGATATAAGTACTTTTCAGAATTTACCTCGAAATTCATCCCTGCAGACGTGACGTCACAGCGATGGGGTTCGGGGCCTGGGATCTGTCGGAGTCGGGAAAGTGGCTCGGAGTGCCGCTAGCCTACGCTAACAGGATGTCACACGAAGGTCGCTACCGGCAGCAGTCAAGGTTGGATGAACAGTAAAGGGCGTATTTGCATTTTTGCAGCGTATAATTGGGCATTCGTTTACAGAACTATTTTTGGTAACTCACGGCTACATGATTACGGGGGCTATCGTATCTACCCGCTGTCCCAAGGGGGTTCTCGTAAAAACACGATATACGCAAAACCGTTGGCAGGGTGGCCACCCTATACCGTTGTTCTTCACCACGTCACTGGTACGTTATTTGCTGCCCAATCATGTGGTCAGAAGCCGTTCTAATGCTACGGTCTCACTGTAGAACGGTACCAGTGCTGGGAAGAGTGAAGTTTGGGGGGGCGGGTGTGTGTGTGTGTGTGTAGAGGTTGAAGGTGAGGAAAGCACGTTATTTATGCAGGCCTTCTTGGAAGCACGGCTGAGCAAACATGGCGTGGAGCGAAGCTCGAGAATAGACGGGGAAAGGGGAACACATGACTAAGCAATTTCATAGCATTGATACGCGAATAGGTCGATGGCATCTTCTCAAGAACGGCTCAGCCCTGACAATTTTGTGACCCCGCTGCATGCTCGCTGATGGAGCTTGACATGCCGAACGCACGTCGCATCGGTTGGCGCGACCCTTCGCTCTCCGTAGCCTTTTATTTCGGCTGCTTGCAGGTGCTGAACGGGTACCCACCCATTCTAACGAGGCGTTTTGCGGAAGTTCTCGTGGAAGTCTTCACAAACGAGAAACTACATAGGAATCGTACAAAAAAAAAAAAAACTTTGTGTGCAAAACAGCGAGCGTACACTTTGCAAACATCTGTAAGTTGGCTTTCCTGCAAAAATGTTTTCCCGCACAAGCTCTCGTTCCCGGACTGCTTTTCTCGCTCAAAAGCGCGTTCACCCATTCGTTCACCCCACTACATTCCAGCGAAGTTGCGGGCTTTTCACAACACATTGCAGGAATGTCATGCCTCGTTGTACCTTCCATCTTGTAAGAGCGAAAGGGAGAAACGACAGAAGGGACAGGGATTAGTGGTGAAGGGAAACAAAAGATATACAGTTTGTCTGTTGGTCTTTCGTGGAGGCTGTTCTCGTGGAAAACATACCTGCTCACGCATGCGCAGTAACTATTTTGCAAGCTTTATTCACATACGGGCCGATTTCCAGATGGTTCGGTGTTCTTGCATTTTGGCCCCATCGAAATACAACCGCCATGGCCGGGCATTGAACACGCGGAGGAGTTCAGAGATTGCTGCCACAAAACAAGAAATTCAATAGCCTACTATAACTGCTGAAGTTGTGATCTACAAGTGCAATTCTGCCCCCAGCATTTTTAGTCCTGTCATCTAAATGTGCACTGATTTCTACCTAAAGCCGTCGTAATGTTTATCGGCTTTTCCTTATTTCTACTTATTTGTTGTACACTGCTGTTTTGCTTTGCAAAACAGCAGTGGACAACGGGACGCTGGCCTTTGTCAATTCATTACAGGCTTTTTGATAGCACCCTGTAGCATTACGAGAGTTGTATTCCTTCCTGTTGATGCTGAAATAAAGTATTATTATTATTATTATTATTATTATTATTATTATTATTATTATTATTATTATTATTATTATTATTATTATTATTATTATTATTACGTCCCGGAGCTTAGCATGATGTATATTCCAACACCTAAGCCACAATAGAAGAGCCAGTTGTGCGAGTGAAATGAAATAACGTATTGTGTACAATGAAATAAAGATTCACTTTAGTGAACTAAGTAACAACCAGCGAGACTTGAAGAAAAGTTCGTGCCACTCACCGTTCTAGGTGGGCGGGTCTCCGTCTCGGTAGTTTCGCTGGCCACCGAGACACTGTCGGTTGCCTCGCCATCCACGCTGCAGTTTTCGGCCTGCGTCGAAAAATCAAAAGAAAAGAGCACTTCCGCGTTTCAGTCGGACGAGCGAGGCGGAAACAACGGCCACTTCCGGCCCGGACTTCCTCAGTTGGTTTCCATTCTCAGACAGGTAAACACCACGCGTGCATGCATATTCCGGTGGCGTTATTAGATTGGCCATGCTCCAGTCGAGCGGCATTTCCGTGAAAAGTGGGGTCGAGTGAACTGTTGAATAAGCTCCTGATGAAACTATTTTGCTCTTAATAGCGCCACACGCGCTCGTATCTTTCTATTTTTTACGTACACGTGTAACTAAAGTGCCTTGCGCAAACCGCGCTCGAATAACGGGGAACATTCCAGATTATTTTAGAATCTTCCGATGGGATTACGCGCACAACGAGAACGTTAGAGTTTATTCTGGAGCTTACGCGGCCACTAGCGATAACGCTGGAATTTTCGATGGTACATGCATGTATAAATGCCGACGCGCTTTACCGCTTGGGAAATTATCGACGGCCGACGCTCTGTTCGCCGCTATCAGTTTACAGCGTCTTTGGTTTGTAGTTCGACTTTTCGTTCCCGCGGGCACAAGTTCACCCAAATAAAGAGTTTCTTCTTGAACACGCAGACTGCTGTCTTCAGTCTTCAACGTCGCGACCACGTGGCATCTAAACGTTAATATTGTCACGACCACGCGACAATGTAAACGAAGTATCGTATATGTCTGAGGCCCTTATTCTTGTTCGCACGTCTGTAGCCCACTGCGTTTCCATCCGTCGGCTCCCGCCTTCACAGTAGAATGATTACGATAGATCATTACGATAGATTACGATTACGAATGATTACGAACGCAACAGGGTGGCTACTTGGGCTGGTTTGCGCTGCATTCTAAAAGGAAAAATACGTTCTTCGTGCGCAAAAAGTTTGAAAGTGCGCTCTGTCCTATCTGACTTCTTTTCTCAAACGTTTTGCGAACAACGAACGTATTTTTCCTTTTAGATTTCGAACGAAGAGTAGTAGTCTATCTTAGTTTAGAACGACGACCCAAATTAGAGAAAATACGTTTCATTATGCGACGGCATCATAACGCGTGCCGACCGTGGCTGTGGTTTTGGCTCGTCATACAATAAGGGGAAGTATGAAGGAAGGGAATTTCGAGGGCTCGTTTCTTTGTTTGACCCAACCTTAATGAAAGCCAGCAGAACCAAGGAAGGTATAGGGGGCGGTAATTGTACTATTTTAAGTGTATTGTAGTATACAATATAGATGTGAGGAATGCAAAGTGGACGAAAAAACAACTTGCCGCCGGCAGGGACCGAACCTGCAACCTTCAGGTTACGCACCTGATGCTCTTACCAATTGAGCTACGGCGGCGACACTCCCAGATTTGCATGAACATAAATACCCGATAAAGTGGGCGAGGGGACGACCGCCGCCGTAGCTCAATTGGTCAGAGCATCGGGTGCTTAATCAGGAGATGCAGGTCCGGTCCCTGCCGGCGGCAAGTTGTCTTTTCGTCCACTTTACTTTCTTCACATCTATATCTTAATTAGTACAATACACTTAAAACAGTACAATTAACGTCTCCTCCACCTACCGTGGCTTCGTTGTCTGGTGGTTTTCATTATTAAGGGAAGTGTTTTATGCCGGGGTCCACGATGACTTTAGTGACGTATTTCCGTCACGGATATGACGGCAATAAAATGAGCGCTAACTGATGAGAAAGAAAAGCTGTAAGAAAAAGTTCCACCGCCGGCAATCGAACCTACGACCTTTTGGGCCGCGACGATAAGCGCCCGGTGCTCTACCAGCTAAGCTAAAGAGACATTTGCGCGACTTTCCGCAAACGCGCCTCATATCTCTCATACATACTCTCTCGCACGGCGCTCTCTGTTGGCGGGGCTAGACAGGGCGGTGCCGCCGTCTGTGACCGGTGCAGTGAAGTAATGCGGCATGACACTTACTAGCGCCGATAGAGAACGTTTCGGCGACGACGCAGTTAAAGCATAGCCTCCGAGATTGAGCGCCGGCGCGCATTTTTAGAGGCCATAGTTAAAGCGTCTCGATACCAGCGAAAAACACTGGCCGCGCTATAGCATCGGGGAGTCGCCCTGGACGCAGTTACCTTCTTCGCCTTTTGCGTGACGGCTCGTTGACAGAGTAATGCAGCTTCCGCATGTACCAACGATATGTCGCCACCGCCGAGGCAGGGGCCAGAGAGACGTGGAACGCCTGCGCACGTGCGCGGCTCGAGCTACCAACCGCTGCCTCCCGTGTTGCTCAAGCGCACTGTGGTAGTGTATGCATGAGCACAGGCGTAGGTTACCCTGTTACTCGGGAGCGCACACCGTGCCGTTTCCCTCCTTAATTGACAACACGTTGAAGAAGTGCATGGCGATTACCAGTGTTCATTATGTGCTTGTTGATGTCATCTTTGCGCGGGATTCACGATACGCTGTGTCCAGGTATATGTTGGAAACTGCAGCTATACCACAACGGTTAAATCGCGATCATGGGCGTTAGTCGTCGCGATGGAAATGTGCCACTAGGTGTCAACGTGGGTGCATCCACATCAAACGGTGCGATAGCTGCCAAACATGAATAGGCATTGTACAAGCTCTCATATATCACTACAAAATAAGCACTATTTCTGTGAAGATACGTTTCACCTGCGTGCTATACTGATTCCTATGACGAAGGGATCAGCCATGTGTTTTTCTATTTTTTCCCGGTATAAAATGAACCTGTCACTGCCGAAAGAATGAGATAGGCTTTGATGCAGTCCTAGTCAAAACTGATTAAGCGTCCTGCTTGACGTTTCTGTTCGGGTCACGTGACTCTCTACCGCGTGTAACGGAGCCCAGAAGTTCCACGATTGCGCTCCTCGGGGTATCGAAACGCGCGACTCTGCAGGTACTTTGTCTCGACGACCTGAGGCCCGGACAAAAGTATTCAAACAAATGATTCCAATCTTTTCTCATTACTAATGGTACTGAGGTTGAATAAATTGCTGTATTGAAAGTTACTACACCCGGCGAAAACTTACCTTGGCAGTGGCGCGAAGGCTACGGCAGCGGGGCATACGCACGTTTGTGTTACGTACTACGCATGTAATCCGGCAGCTTGCAGCCGATTTGAGTTTCAATTTCGGTTTTGCTTGCTCGCAGCCTTCGTCGACATTTCAGGCTGAAGGTACCTCACCCCAGCATAGACGTTGCAGATTTATTTATTTGGATACCCTAAGGGCCCGGTGGGCATTACATAGGGGGGGATTAATTGGAAGTGAAAGATACAGTCACAATTCAGGCATACAGTAATTGAAAACGTAATATTATTAATACAATGCGAAAACGTCTAATTTGCAAGTGAGAGATACAGTTACAATTGAGGCATACAGTAATTGAAAAGGTAATACTATCAACACAATATGAAAACGTAAAGATGATAATTCAGGCATACAGGAAAAAAGAAAATAATATAAATACAATGCAAACCACATGATTTACAAATATCGATGGTGCCGGGATGATTATTTTCCATGTTTGTACAATTTATGAGATGATCACAAAGAATGAACCCATACGGTATACGTACAATAAAAAATGATTTATAAAAAAGTGGTATCGCGCTCGAGAAACGAGTGGAGCGCTAACTGGAAGGACTGGTGATCGTTGATGGTGGCAATGCTAGATGGAAGTGAATTCCATTGATCTATTGAGAGTGCGAGAGGTGCTTGCTTAACTTGCTTGGTCTGTTTTGACAACCACTTTGTGTCTCGTTTCGAGTATATCTTTCTCGGAACACGAAAGAGCGAGTTTGCGGCCTCACATGGTCCAGCCAGAATCGGGGACGCCATGTTTACGGCGAGAACAGGTGTTTACGGAAGACGTGGTGCTGTCCAAGAAACGAAAAAAGAGAAAAAAAAAGAATTTAAAGTGTGTAATAAATTTTTCTCCACCAACGGCTTCCCGTACTTGTTTTATTTTTGTAATGAAGAAATCTTTGTTAATTCGAGCTAGGTAACTCTGAAAATTGGAAAATAAAAAATAAGTAATATTTTCCGGCGCGCGCGCAGGCATGAGTTTCGGTTCTGTAGCTTCCACAGTGCTGTCAAGAAAAGTTGCCGTCGAGTATGGTATACAAATTGAGCAACTGTGTTGTTAAGTGCCGTCCATTTGACTTATGTCAAGTGGACTCCTAGTGGCTCCATAGGTATATAAGTGCCACTGATATATATGAAACGCCACTGAGATCTAGGAGCTGCGATGAGACTTCGCCGCCCCCTAATGGAGAGCCCTTCGCACGCCTATGATCTCGAACGTGGACGAGCTCGTTTTCCTCTCACGATCGGATAAAAACGTTGGCGTGTATTCTATTGTTTTTCGGAGTACATGTGCTGCCGTTTAGCGCACCGTTCTAGCGCAACTAAACGACACAAAAGGCCTCCACTTTGGCACAGGTTTTTCCGAACATCTCTGGGCGTGGCACCGAGGGGGCGGGCATTCCGAAGCGTCGCCAGCGAAGAGCTTTCTGAAACAGCCAGGGTCCACGAAAGCCCAAACACACTCGTTATACAAACGCACGGTTTTTCCTCGGAACATATTTTCTCCCCCGAGAAACGTGCAAACAGAGACGAACGACCAACTTCGCGAGGCGGAGCGAAAAAAAAAAAAGAATACGTGACACGGCAGCGTTTGCTCGCGCGCTGCTAGACCTTGACGTCGGCGTGTTTTGACGTACGTTCGCAACGTCTCTAGTTCCTTCTACCTTCTTTTTTTGTGCCTCAGCGTGCCATTTTAGGACAGATGTCTACGCGAGCAAGGTCAGACAAGGGGAGTGTCTGGTTACGTCGACGGTAATAAACGGGCCACTGCATCTAAACGACGTCTTCTGTGGTCGGTCTAAGGAGTAAGTGAAGAGTAATACCTGAGAATGTTACTCATTGGGGTGTAACAAGGTCATCTATGCATAGAAGCAGCAGTGGCTAAGACTGCCGTGAAGCCGGTTAGCCCACGCAGTGAGTTTCCATCTGTAATAAAGGTCTCTTGTGCCTACTGAAAATCCTCACGCTAGTATTGTTCCTGAGAGACAACTCCGCGCATTCTATTATTTTGCTCTAAATGTATCACATCTACTACTGTTGCTGTGCATGATATCCCGTACGGCATCCCGTAGGGATCTGTGTAGATTAGATAGATTCGCTTTGTGCGCACATTTCTCAGAGCGTTTGTGGATTACGTCGTTACAGGAACCGCACACGTCATTGGTTGAATCGGTGGTGCCATCTGGCAGCGTGATCAACCAGGCATTTAAAATTGAGTATATGTTCTAGGCTATATTAAACTTTCATACTTTGTATAGGTCATGTGTGCGTGTCGACACAAATCTGTCACACACATATTCTTGGGTTCAAAATGAGTGTCATGACTGCTTAAAGGGACACTAAAGGCAAAATACCATTCGGCGTGGACATTTCAAATACCATTCCAGAAATGTCGTAGTGTTTGTTTCGTGTCAAGGAAATGCTTAGTAAAGAAAATCACGCTTTAGTGGCCCGCATACTGTTAGCGCAATTCAAACCACCCGCCTCTCAAGGACGCGTGACGCCCAATGCCGCTTTTAACGAATGCTACGCCAACACCTTCCGTTATCTGGAAACATTGCGCTTCCGCCGGAAACGCAATTGAGAATACTTCCTGTTATCCTTGTTTTGCTGGAAGCTGCTGCTTGCATTGTAATGCGATGTTTACCACGGAAGCGCTTGATACTCAGACACTGCTGTGTAGAGTCGGGAAGCTGCATGCATGCGATCCGGCCGTCGGTGCGGGAATGCGCGCGCCCCATGTACGTGTGTGTATTTGTGCGGGCGCCGTTTGGTGAGCCTCTGTTTACGCCGCTCGTGCGCCTTGCCGCCGAAATGCGACACGATCGGCCCATGAAATCTGTGGCGCCGCCTTCACTTGTGTGATCCGCGTTGTGCCAATGTTCACCCCCCCCCCCTCCCCCCGGGTAGTCGTGCAGAAGGAGCGAAGAGGGACGGTTCACGAAAACAGCCACGAGAATGCGACTACGCTAGCGGAAGCTACCAGAGATGCGACCGCGTGAGCGGAGCGCATCCCGGTGAAAACGGAACTTTTGAACCACCCGCGCCGTTCGCCATGGTAATGCCAAGTTCTTTTTTCCCTGAATCAAAGAGAAACGCATGAGCAGCATTTTATTACGTCTTGTAATGCACCGAATGTTATTTTTTAATTATAAGTAGTTTGAGCGCTAGTGATTAATTGTGCTCAGGACTCTTGACGTCATCGGGCTCATTCCAAAATGTCCCATTGGTGGCGCATATCGTGTCCTGCATTTACCTTAATTTCTCAATTAGTAGAGCGCTCCTGTTGATAATATTGACGTTTAGGACGTTCTCGAACATTGACCTTTCACTAGGACATAAATTGTTATTTGACTTTAGTGTTCCTGTAAAGGGCCGTTAAAGAGAAAGAAGAAAGATTTTTTTCGCGTATTAGTAAACTACAATTTCACAATACCGAAAACACCACTCTTACCGGAAGAAGACGACGCCACCTTCAGATTCCCGCGCTTTACGTCGTGACGTCATAGATTTTGAAGGCGTCTACTGTAGTTATACGGTTATACACAAATACTAATCGGTAACAATGAAGTACATTGTCCTAAAACACGAAGTTTCCGGAAATATCATGATGCATAGTCGCCAAAATACAAAAAAAAATATACTCTTTGAAATCCGTGACGTCACGTGCGGAGATTTAGGCGCGAAATTTAAAGATGAAACTTTCACTTCGATTTCCTCCTCTATTGATAAACATATGATGGTGAAATTAGCGACACCAGAGTTCTCAGAGTCAGTGTGTCGGAAGGGAACGAAAACCAAAAACTACATACTAAAAGAAAAAAACGATATTTTTGACCAGAACGAAAACGCAACCGAAACGTTATCTGTTATTTCGTTCCGGAGTGAAACCGAAACGTTTTTAATTGTTTTTCGGTTCACGGGAGAACTTGGCGATCCGGAACAACGGATGCAACGTGCATGCAACGTGAGCATGTAATTCCATGCAACGTGAGCAATAATGCGTATCTCAGGGTACAGTATTAGCGCGTCTCAGGCAGGAATTCCAAAGTAAAGATGTGCACAGGGCATTCTGGGCGCTGAAGTTTGTTTTATCAGAACAGCGGTCTCGCATATCAGAGAGTACACGCGATGGCGAGCTGCTTCTTAGATCATGCTCACTCCCTTGACACAAAGCAGTGAGCCTGCTCAAAAAATGTGTAATTCACTTTTGAGAAAATTAAATACCATAACTTAGATGTGTGCTGGTTTGCGCTAGTTGGTAGGAATTCATGGTGCAGTTACTTGCGCTCCTCTCAATAACGTGGGAACAACGTGTTTACCCCTGCCCACGTGCATAAAGGGACAATAAAGTGAAACAGTAAATTGGTTTAGGCCGATAAATTATACTCTGAAAGCCGTAGCGTCCGCTAATTTCACCGTCGTAGGCTTATTAATAGATAAGAAAAATCTATGTCAAAAGCTTCATATTTAAGTTTCCCGCCTAAACTTCCGATGGCGACGTGACGGATTTTAAAGTGTTAATTTTTCCGTATTTTGGCCCACATTCGCTCAACGAAATTTTCAGAGACCTGGTATGTTAAGTCTCTGGCTCCCTTAGAAGACAATGTACTAATTTTTACCTATTAAGAGCTACGTACGGCCTGTAGACGCCGCCAAAATCCATGACGTCACGGCTAGTGGCGCGAAAAGAAATGTTGGGCTAGTACCAGTAGCCCAACCTTCTATCCTGTTGCGAAAACTTCAAGGTGGCTTTGCCACCCGAATTTTCTTTTGGCTAGTTTTTTTTGCTTATACGAAACGTCTTCTCGCGGCAAGTGTGAGGTTTTCGTTATCGTGAAAGAGTAATGTACTAACACTAGAAAAATCGTTTTTTTTTTTTATTTGGCGTCCTCTTAAGAGGAGGGCAAATAACTGCACCACAAATCTTACGTTTTTATCGTTACTTTAACTTCAAATGTTCGCATACAAATAAAAACCATTACGAACTGTTACGGAACATTTGCTCTTTTTTTTTTCCGTTCCGGAACAGAAACGGAACGGAACTTATGGCGGTTGAATGAAACTAAGCCCGAAACGAAAAAAAGACATTTCGTTCCGACACCCTGCTCAGAATACAGTTTATCAATCTAAGCCGGTTTATTGTTCCACTTTAGTGTCCCTTTAAAAGAAAACGCTTCTACATTAAACGGCGCATTTTCGCCAAAGGGGCTTTACGAAGACGCAGTGTTATATACACGTTAGCGCGCCGATGCATTTCGCACTGGAGCCCCTATTCGCAACGCGATTTCTCTAAAAAGCCGCCGACGCAGGGCCAGTGCACGTCGCGCTTCAGACTGCAGCACAATCGGCTATTGTTTAAACGAGCACGACTCAGCGCTGCCTACGCTGACGCAGCCATGCCGCACAATCGCGCTGCAGCACATTCGGTTTCTTCCGAGTTGAGTTGTCCTTCATTTTGTTGCCTCTGACCTTTTGCTTTTACATTGTGTTGGTTTTATGATCGATACACGTATCTCTATATTCTTTTGTTCTCTTAAAGCAGAGCACTCTATGAGAAACTAAGTTGAGTTTCAGAAGCCATTAGTGAGTCATCGTGAATAAAAATTCAAAGCTTAATACGGAGGCGAAGGCTTTAGTGAGGAAAAACATGGCCACGCGCGCTTCTTTTTCTATAGTTTTAAGTAAACGGCCCGTTACACGCGTAACCATGCCTTGCGCTGACCGCGCCCGAATGACATTCTTTATTGTGAGGTATGAAAAAAATAAAGCCTCAGCCGGGAGCCTTCCCGATTATTTTAGAACCTTCCGATAGGATTGCGCCCAGAGCGCGAACAATAGAGTTTATACTCTGGAACTAACGCAGCCAGCAACGACAACGCTGGAATCTTCGATGCGACATGTGTAAATGCCGACGCGCTTTACCGCTGATCAGATTACCGAAGATAGACGATTGTGCTCGAGGCTATATCGTTGCACCGAGTGTGTCACTTACTTTCTTTCTGGGCACAATTTCGCCCAATAAAGTGTTTAATCCTTACCTGCTGGTGTTCTGCTTGCTTCACCGTTACAACCACGTGACAATATAGACAAGGTTTGTTTGTGAGGTTTGACGTCCCAAATCGACTCAGGGGCACGCCGTAGTGAAGGTCTCCGGATAATTTTCGTCACCCGGGGCTCTTTAACATGCACTGAAATCGCACAGTACACGGGCCTATACAGCATTTCACTTCCCTCGAAATGCGGCCGCTGCGGCTGGGATCGAACCCAGATCTTTTGGGTCAGCAGCCAAGCACTGTAACCACTAGTTCATCGCAGCGGCTGAAATATAAGCCACACAAGCTATCATACATTTGAGACGGAAATTTTCAGAAAAGTTGGACAGTTTGTGTGACGCGTACCGTTATTTAGTCGAATAACAACACTGGGTGATATTGGGTAACAAATTCTGGTGTAAAATATATGTCTGTGACGGAATATGCACTAGACCATTATTTAAAAAGAATCGGCAGATCCCACGTACCGTGGGAATCGATGTTATGCGAAGCATGCGGCGGGAAGGGGACTGTGGCGTAATTTTCTACATTGAGCGAACGCTCGCGTGCTTATGGTTTCTGGGGCACGCTAAAGTTGCCAAGGTCGCCGAAATAGAAATGTGTTTGCAACGCAGTTGACGGCGTGTCTGACGAATCTCTGGAAACTTCCTTAAAGTTAGCTAATTCCAGCTCGTTTTACGATTCTACGGATGAAATGTCAACTTTTCAGTAAGCAAAAACTAAATTCTATTAGCGAAAGCAAGAATTTGTCCCTCTGCAAATTTTCTGTAAAAAGATTTCTGATGGAAAAATGACGTAAGGGATGTAGGCGTAATTTTCTTCGAGGCGAATGCTGAGACGATTAAGTTATTAACAGTTAAGCGAGATCGGAAACTTAAGAAGTAGCTGAACGTGTCGACGTGATATAAAAACACCATCTTTCATCTAAGTCTGCGGTGTACCAGACTATAACATCATCGTGATATATATAGTTCAGTTGGCAGAACGGCCGCTCCGCGAAGGTGTTGGTCGCGGGTTCGATCACTGAAGAGGCATGGCATGCGAAGCTCTTCTGTTGAGAAATTAGTTCGGTTTGCCTTGTGTGGCTTCGTGATGCAGGATCTCGTGATGCCTGATTTCCCTTTCTCGAACACCCCCCCCCCTTTTGCGCACTTCCGCAGAAGTTATTTACGAAACAGCTTCATTTATCTCTCTATTTATAAGGACACAAAACATCGCAGGGTTGTCGGGCACTACATCGGCAGGCACATGGCGTCGGCAGGTAGAAAAAAATAACAAAACAAAGGCAGCATCCTAAAGAATTTGTTAAGGAAAAAAAATGACGTTTGAACGCGCACTTACCGTTTCTGCATTTTGTGCGTGCCTTGGTTGACTAAGGAAAATACAGATGGTATATACTAGTTAGCGTTTTTTTGTACTTTATTATAACCGGCATTCTTTTTTATTACGTATGAAATATTGATTGTCAAGCGTATTTTCATTGTATGTACCCTTTGTCATCCACCCTGCTTGGACACGTGTTTGCGGTATTCAATAAATAAATAAATAAATAAATAAATAAATAAATAAATAAATAAATAAATAAATAAATAAATAAATAAATAAATAACTGTATAGGGTGGATGATTGGGATATAGTTGTAGCGATTTATTGTCTTAAATGTACAGGTCGAATGTTAGATATACACGCACAAAAAAAAAAAAGGGTACAAACGTCAGTTTACCTCATGTGCCGGTTATAAGCGGGTCGTTTATCTAACCGGCGCACTTATTTCTTACGGCGCACCTCGGCGCATCGAGTCGCTTTCAATTCGTGAAATTCGACCGAGTCACCCAGCTGAGCTTGAATATTCAAATACTGGCGGCGAACTTCCCTCGAACTGACGTATAGTGTGCTGAGTGTTTAATTGAGCGAGATAGTCATAATGCTTGATATGTATTATCTTATCGAATTTTCATAAGGGTTGTTAGCTAGAAAGTTAAGCAGCATCAGCAAGTGCTAGCCAACTAGTTGTGGTATTAAGCGCATATATACGGTAGGCTTCATATATGAGCTATACAATATAATAAAAAATTTGTCATGGGACAGGGGTTAATCCCCACTTCCCTCCGCCTCGCCTGGACTTTTAATAAAGTTCATTCATTCATTCATTCATTCATTCATTCATTCATTCATTCATTCATTCATTCATTCATTGTGCTTGTGTATTCAGCAATGAGTATATAGGTATATACAACTTATATGTATTTGCATCATTAGAGGTCTTGTTGCCAATAATAGCTCGGAAAATGTTTCTTAATTCTCACCCATAAACTCCTTCCGAAACCCGAGTTTCCTACCCATAGATTGTTTCAGTTTAATAATTTCCGTAGAAGTACTCGCGTTCCGTTTTTATTTTGCGCCGCACATTCTCACACAGGTATACGAGTATTGCCACACGCAGGTCACCGTATACGTACTCTTGTTTCTGCAACAGCTGTTGTACGGAATTTACAGCTATATACATACGACAAGCAGATATGTGTTTGGGTTAATGACCCCTGCCGTATTTTGTTATGCGTTTTTTTTTTTGGGGGGGGGGGGGGGGGGGTAACGCTTGATCAGTCGTTTAATCAGGAAGCCTCGCAGAATTGCGCGGGCGCACAAAGTATATAGGTGTAAGTACACGCGCAACGGCGTTTGATTCCGTGGCGCGAATTTCAATGCTGCGAGCGTTGCGAATGCTGCACCTTCGCAGGTACGAACATCGCTATCGTTATCAGCCTGACTATGCCCACTGCAGGGCAAAGGCCTCTCCCATGTTTCGGCAGTTAAGTCAGTCTTGCGCTTGCTGCCGGCCACGTTATCCCCTAAAGCTTCTTAATCTCATCTGTCCACTTAACCTTCTGCCTCGCCCTCGCGCGCTTGCCTTCTCTTGTAATCATGCAGTCTTTACTTTTTAATGACCAGCAGTTATCTTGGCTTCTCACTACATGCCCCTGTCAATTCCTTCTTCCTCATTTCGACTAAGCCTTATCTGTCTTATTTATTGAATAAAGTTTTCCAATCAATCAATCAATCAATCAATCAATCAAACAATCAATCAATCAATCAATCAATCAATCAATCAATCAATCAATCAATCAATCAATCAATCAATCAATGTCTTTACCACGCGTTTGTTGCTTGGCCCCACTCTGCTCTATTAAGGCGAAAGTTTTAGGTGCCTCATCAGACGCGAATAGTGACTGTTGGGGCCGTCGGCGTCAACCGAAGGATGCAAAAAATTGTCATGCGATGACGTCCCTCTATGACATTATGATATCATTATGATAACGCCACATGACATCCTCGCTTGGTCAAATGTGGGCCGATCCCGGAGGTACTACAAACAAAATCACGCGAGCTATCGGGAGGGGGGAATCACTGCAATCGAATGAGAAGAAAACGGTGGCTTTCACCTTCGAGTCGTGTTAGACAAATGCAGCAAGGACCGTGTGACTGTTTCTTTTAAGGTTACACCTATCATTTTCCGTTCCATAGCTCGCTGCGTCGTCCTCAATTTAAGTTGAACCTTTTTCGTAAATCTAGAGATTTCTGTCCCGTAGGTAAGTACCGTTAGATGCCTGTATACGCAGTTAAATAAATTCACTTCTCGAACGAAAGTAGAGGTAGGGTTGCCAGTACGAGGGGGCCTTTTGACATAAACTCTTCTCGCGTCCTTGATATCACCTCTCCGTATCGAACCCTGTCACGCGTTACGCCGCTTGTGCCTTCGCTGAGCGTGAGACGTGCACGTGAAATTACCTCGCATCAGCGCGCACCTTGCGAGGTGCGATTGCTGCGCGGCGCGTCAGCAGTGCGCGACCTTGGAGACGTCATCGCCTCGAATGCACCGCGTTTTCTCGAGCATAACCGACACATGCACGCCCGCTCGCACTTAGAAAGTCCTCGGGAGAGAGAGAGCCAGCGAAGAAAATTGAAAAGAACAAATGAAGTAAGGAAGTGAAAGAAGGAAGTGAAAAGCACGAAAAAAATGAGTTTAAAAGAATAAATTCAGGGGGAAAAAGGAAGACAGTCAGGCAATAAAGGAGGAGAAGCAGGGGGAAAATGAGGGTAAGGGTGAACCGTGAAGTAAAGCATTAAGTCAGAGAAATAACGAGGACGCAGCGGAGGAAGCAGTGACGAGAAGGAACGAAGCAAGAAAGGAAGGATATGTGGGAATTGGAAAGAAACAACGAATGAAGGAATACAACTGTATTTTTAGACGGTTGTTGATGAAAAACTGTATTTTTTTTTCATTAATAGCCGTATAGGCGTGCGCTGAGGCCCTGCAGGTTGTTGCATCCAAAGAACTGTTTACTTTCCGTCTTTACCCCCCGGAAAGGCGGGGACCAAGGGCAGGCTGTTGTGAGAAGCGCGTCATCGTTTCATTTACATTTTTCCTCTGTCCATTGCGAAGCTTTTCTTTAGGACTCGAAATCTATTCATCTTATGCGTGGTCACTGATTTCGCGCCTTCCACTTTTGCTAGCCATTTACTTTCACAACATGGAGTTCGTGCCTCGCGTGACATGATGAAAAAGTAAGAAAATTTTATTTGTATGCACATGTACCAGTGGCGTAGCCAGAAATGTTTTTCGGGGGTTGTTATGCGCCACCGGCAAGAAAATAGAGAGAGAGCTTTCGCCCAAACATCTTAGTTATTTTTCTGCTTTAATAAAACCGCATAGGTGTTGTTTCGTTCACTGTAATATCTTAGAGTGGAAAGCAGTGGGACAGGGCGGTATGCAGCACTTAGAAAATATAAGGGGCGTAGCCAGGGAGGACTCCCTGGCTACGCCCCTTATATGTGCCATGTCAACGTTATATGCAAGTTAAATACGAGACGCTTATTTCTACAGCCCATAAAAGAGCACGGCGCAGCGTCGATGGGGGAGAGGAACGGAAGTGAAAGAGGCGAGTGGAAATGAGAATAGACACAACACCGAGCTCACCCGCCGCGGAGATCTTAGTTGCTATACGGCGCTTGACTGCTGACCCGAAGGTCGCGGGATCGAATACCGGCCGCGGCGGCCGCATTTCGATGAAGGCGAGATGCCATAGAGGCCCGTGCGTTTTGATTTAGGTGCGCGTTAAAGAACCCCAGTTGGTCGAAATTTAAGGATCTCTCCACTACGGCGTCTCTCATAAGCGTAACCGTAGTTTTGGGACGTAAAACCACAAGTGCAATTCATTACAACACAGAGCTTGCCAGGCAAGGGAATATCTCCCTCCCCAGTGTAAAAACCGGTAGGTGCCAGACGGCACTGGGAATCGAACCCAGTGCCTTCGGCATCGGAAGCGGAGGCTGTAAACCAGCGGCCCGGCCTGCACATGACTGTCTTCGTTCCATTTTAAAACTTTTTTTTTCTTAATAAGTGTGTTCACGAGCTACACAGACGTGTCTGGTCTCAAGCATCCTTTTCGTGAAGCATCCAATCTGGTCACCATGTGTTGAAACGTAACCGTAGAACAAAAACTCTATAATTCAGAATAGGTGTCCTGATTTCACTCATTCTGTCGATCAATATCGACATGTTTCTCGAGAACTGGCGCTGAGCGCCTTCAAGACTGACCCATATCCCTTTCAGCCCAAATTTTTTTATTTTGGTCGGATACCTTTTGTATGCGTGTTTGCCTAATAGTTATGACTTCAGAAGACCCCAAATGAACTATTGAGCCAGTGGTGCAGGTATTTATGGATTAATTAACAAGGAGTCAAATTAGGTCATCAGGGCTCAGTGGTTGTGAAATGAGAAAAATGGCCTCTTTATTCCTGCTACTCGCAAGAGTACACGAAATGTGAGCCAACGACCAATGTCAGTGTGATAGTCCTTAAAACAGCTTCTGTACGTCGTCCCCAAAATGGCGCTTAGCCCGCCTCAGCTGACCCGCATCGGCGTCACCCATGACTTCGGTCAAGGTTCTGCTTCTTTCTGGTTCCCAGCTTCGCAGACATGCCCCAACTTTGGTGTCAATCGCAGTGGGGATCATATAAGAATTATTCCCCCAAGAATGAGCAGTTTTGGTTTCATTTCCGAGGTGCTAGGGGAAATGTGTGGTGGTGACAATTGACACCGCCAGGACCGAACGGGATATATAGCAGATATGAGAAATGCCTTCTTTCGAATTGCCACAGTAGGTGACATTTTGCTCAAACTGCCCCCCCCCCCCCCTTTCTTTCCGTCGCTCCAACCTACTTCATCATCCTGGCCCATCGGGAGAGTGTTTCATGACTGCGGCTCCCTAGCTGGGGTGAGTTTGAGACCAATGCTCTGTAGAGCATGTCGCACTTGTGTATAAATGCATTAATATTAATCTTCTAGTTAACCCTGCTGATGATTAGTGCCGCAAGGCGGCAGAAAAAGCCGTTACAGTGTCAAAAATGTATTTTTTATTCCGCAACCGTTTCAGGGCCGCGTACAGACATGACCTCATGCGTAAGCGCAGACCGTGCCTAGCCAGGAAAAATTTGACCTAAAATCACGGCTAAGCATCGTCAGGGATATTCTGAAGGCCTTTTAGAATTGGGCCGCTTCTTCTGGGAGACCCCTATACGGAGCCGTGTAACCATCTGACTAGCAGCGGCCGTAATTTGACCGGATTTCCTGCCTGCAGGCGTGTATTCTAGCTAGGATTTGACTGAGAGTATAAACCACATGACCACACTGCAGCTGGCGCGGCAAGTACGCGAGGAAACGCGGTAGAGCCGGTCTGCACACTCACTCACCGCTTCGTCACAGGGCGGCGTCGTCGGCGGCGGCGGCGGCGCTACGCCGGTACCTGGATCCCAGGGCTCCTCGGCCGAGTTCGCCGGCTCGTCGTCTACCTTGACGTCTTCTGCGAAAGGTTCGAGAGAGACGCGTCGCATGAGCGTCGCGACGCCGCTTCGGAGATAGGGCATCATATCGACTCCCCAACTGTAGTCTCGCTAACGTTTCAAGAAGTTAAAGGGTTGTCTTTTTTCGAAGTCAGCTCCCAAGCCACTGGCACGGCGCTTGCCGTTAGGCACACATGTGTCGCACTGAGTCACGTGGTGCTCTGTTTATTATTTTTTTTTTCTCTTCTCCTTCTTCTCTTTTAAAAAGCGCGTTCCGACTGCGTTTCAAGCAGATGCGCGCAGCTGTTTTGCTGGGCTGTCGTCCTCCTCTTCCTCTTCTTGAATTTCTTTATTTTCTCTGTCTCGATCGCGGTTCGCTCTGTTTGTATCTTGTGTTTTGTTTCTCTCTGTTTCTTTTTCCCGGGTGTCTGTCTGTCCGTGTTTCGTCCGAACAACAAGCTAATTCTTATATATATGCAAATAAGGAGCACTGCATCGTGGATGTGTTTGAGAGGCAGTGACCCGGCGTTAATTACATTTCCTATTGCCGTGTTTTGCGGCTTCGTCCCATATGTCAACTTCGTCCCATATAATATCGTCTGTTCTCGTGTTTCCTGTTCGTCTGTTCTTCCGTTTCTACTGGAAACAAATGCAACAACAATGCGAACAATGCAGTCGACTGAGAGCTTCAGAGCAATTTAAAGTCGTGTTTGATGGCCTCGCCAATGCGCCTACAAATCGCCGAATGGGCTCATTTTCATTGTGACACCTGCCGCGCAAAATGCGTTAAGGAAACTCCTTCCACTACATGGCATTTATGTAGTGTTTCTTTCCGAAGCAGTTGCAAGTAACATTGTGGGTTTGTGGTAGAATACCTGCTTGCCACGAAAACGGCCGGGGTCCGATCCTCAATGCGACCGAAGATTTTATTGTTTATTTAATTTGCATCTTTCTCGATTTTTCGCTTACAAACGACGGCCGTCAACCGACGCCGACGGCGGAATTTCTGCGAGCTCTCTAACGCTATCGCGTTAAAATAGCTGTTCACCACCCCTTTGCTTGGGTTTGAACCCGGGCCGTGACGCTACCGAAGGCGATCGCGTCTTAGCCAATACACTACACATCATTTTTCCTTTCTTTCTTTATTGCCTATGCACATACTTATTGCATTGCCAGACAAAAGTATACCAACAGAAAGAAAAGCGACTCAAGTTTCAGAGGTAACAGGCTTCTGTAAAATTGCTTAATCTGCAGAAGGCTTTCTACTTGGTGAAGCCATTGAGGTACATCTTGTCGGACGTTTTGCGTTTCCACGAATGAACATATAGTAGATCAGGGTCTCGAACACGCGGCCCGTAGCAGATGCCTGTTCTTCGTCCCCCCCCCCCCCAAACACACACAGACACCTACTATTATCTATATATATATATATATATATATATATATATATATATATTATAGGCAATATATATATATATAAAAGCGTCGCCAAGTCGAACTCGAATTATACTATAAAATGTTACTATAATTGATACTATAAATTAGGGGCGGGTGGGCGCTAGAATGAACGGATATAGCGCCACACTGCGCGGCCAGAACTAAAGAAGACGCACCTTTGGACTCGTTAACGCGAATTAGGCGATACAACACGTTTGTGGCAGGTGATTTGTAATTAAGTTCATGGAGCTCTTACTGCAAGCAGAATTAATCGATCAGTCTGTCGTACTCCAGAATCAAGTAGCGACATGCATTCATGTGAGAAGTGAACCTTAATGTTCAATATATGGCGTCAATTATGCTCCCAAAATCCGTCAATTTACATGGCAGAGTTAAAGCAATCAAAATTAAAAGTAATCAGTAATTTGCATTTCCTTGCGCCTCTTCTGTCGCGATCCATGTGCATCGTTTGCAGCTTGACCAAGAGCTCCGGTGCATCATCCGAATTCTCTTCTGCGGAGGAATGCTATTGTTTTCTTGTTTTTGGGTCTCTAGTAAATTTGGTTTGGTTTGGTTTTCCAACACATTGTGATCATTCTGGGCCGACTTCTGCGAAAATCCAGGGGGCTCCCAGTTAGAATTAACCGTTCCCGACCCGTTCAAATTATCGGGAGTTTTCCTCCAGAGAAATACACAGTGCTGTGCCGGGACCATGAGCGTCAGT